>NW_020526654.1:0-145394 GCF_003368295.1 Carassius auratus | reverse complement strand
AACCATATGTATGAAATGTATTGAACATGGGCATGCCTTCAGAAGCACTGTATAAATAGAGAACCGATGCAGACTCGTCAGACTGTTCTGCAGAGCTTTCTCGGTTTTATTTTCTCTTGAAAATAAAATCTTTCTTATGGAAACAAAACCCTGAGATAGTGTGATTCCTCAGATCCATGGAAGACAAAAAATACACTACATTTGGCGACCCAGATGGGACTGGAAAGGAGCAGAGTGGACGACTGCTTTTGAGCTGACTGATGAGCAACACACACACACACACAGTGGTGGCCACCATAGAATAAGGTAAGCTTTTTGCTTATATAATTAGTGTGTGTTGTTGACTGGTCAGTTCTGAGCGGTAAGGTCACTTAAAATCTGCTCTTCCAAATTTAAACTAATTATATAAATAAAAATGGGGGTTTTTTTGTTTCCAGAAAAAAAAACTGCATACACATATTTGGTTTACTGAAAGGTCTTTGAAAAAGGCTTAATTTTAATCTGGATAGTGCAAGCAGAAATACATTGCATGCAATGGTCTGTGTTCATTGTGGGCTGGGCCTATAAGGGACAGCAATACACGTGATCCAGATCAGGGGCCGTGCAGAGACCTTTGGAGGGGCAGGTGCAGGTGCTCAAAGTATAAAAGGGCACATGGAACAAGGCTTTAAATAGCGCGGTTCAAAATAGCAATACAGCAATATATTGTGATGCATTCCTTGCCGATTTGCGTATTGATATGGATGATTATGTATTGATACGGCAAGCAAATGCTGTGATGCAGTTTTGAAAAAGAAAAAGATTAGAAGAGACAATTTTAAGTTTAAAAGTAAAAAAAGAAAAATTATTTCCACCTAATAATAGCTCTGGGATTAGAAACTGAAATGTCTTAAATTGTCCCAAACCTGAAGGCTTTTTCTTCTCTGTTCTACAGAATAATGTTATAGTAAAAGCTGTTATAGTAAAAACTATAGGAAACTCTTGTGCCTCTACATTTTCCTCTTCTCACCAGCCTCTGTCTCCTGGCTTGCTTACCTGCTCTTTCTGTCACTTGTGCGGTCTACATTTGCCTCTTTTTCTTCCTCTATCTCCATCTCCTCATCTGATCTATTACTTTCCAGTCTCTGTCCATCTAGGAACAAGGCACAATCTACTATTTCATTATCAATCTATTATTTTAACCATCACTACTATTCTTGCACCTAATCAATAAGTCCACCTTAAATATTGATACAAAACAATAAACAACTGAGTCATGCTATGGAAGCACTGTATAACTTATATAGGCTTATGTTTTATTAATTTTTACTTTTTATTCAACACATTTCCAAACATGCTTAATATATCAGGAAATATCTCGATTCTCAAACGTGTAAGTAAACGCGTTTTGGGACGAATCGTCCCGGTCGGATGAGGAGGTCGTCGTCGTCAGGTCAAAGGTCATCATGTTGGTCATCTTATTGATGGCTAAATTATTATTCAAAATTTTACTAATATTTAGATTGGGCATGAGCAGGCATTCACAAAAGGAAACGTTACGACAAAAAAAAAAAAAAAAAAAATTAGAGGAAATTTTGCTTTGACAAAAGGGCACTTTGGGCACCAAAGGGCAAAGGGGCAGGTGCTCAAGCACCCAACGCCCAAGTATCTGTGTGACTGGCTGTGTTTGTGTGAGAAAATCGATTCTATATCTGGTGGAGCAAGAGGTGCTCTCTGCTCCTGGACCAACTCTTGGGAGTGATTAGGTTACAGAGATGGGCGTGGCTGGTGTTGAGAAAGGATAAGTGCAGGAGCCCTAAAACAATAAAGTTAACTGTATGAAGGTTGTTTTAGAGAAAAATAAATAACAATGTTCCAAGAAATGGACTAATATAGAGATGGCAGATATGGCGGAATATAGAAATAATAATAAATTAATTAAAAAAGATATGCATTTATTATTTAATAACTTGTCTTAATAGATGAATTTAAAAGATGCACGTGCTTAAAACTTTATATCTAATATGTGAATACATCTAAAATGTGTATCTTGTTATCCCTGGGACATTATGAAAGTTAATCCATTACAGAGTTTCAGAGATTGGGCTTGTGTAAATGTAAAAAATAAAATAAATAACTTGTGCAATGTAGAATGAAAGCAAGATTGGGTGACCAAGTTAATAGATATTTGGATTTAAAAGCCATAAGCATTTTACAATAGGAAGGGAACTAGTTGCTTAAAGAATTAAATTTAATTATTTCATTTACAATAATAGGAATTATTTTATGTTGGTTAGGAAACATTAATTCAAACAATACCAGATGTTTCATGTATGCAAATATAGAAGAAAAATTATGATTGACGTCTTTATTTTATCATATGCATGTCATGCTGTTATAAAAGGAAGGTTTATTTTGTTTTTTGCAGTATACTTAGATAATAAAGGTAGCTGATTTCTGCATTTTGCAAAGAAGAAAAAAAAATGCTTGCTATTTTCCTGCAATGAAGAACTTGCTTTACTAACAAAGAATAAGAGAACTGCTGTTAAGGGACCACTGAAAGAAGAGGTTGAAAAGTGAAAATTAGAAAAATAGCTGACTGCTCAGAAACAATTTGGTCAGAAGTTACATAGGTACATTTGATTAATGCAGTCTCTGAGTGTTCAAATTTCAGATGACTCCTGGAACAGAATGCCTTGACAAAGGGAAGCAATGAACTGGAGTCTGTCGAGAAATGGCAAAGCAGCAAACAAAGCTGCAGAGAGAAGAAGAGGGAGGGGCTGATGGATGTTCCCCTCCTGAAAGAGAAGAACACACTTCAGCAAGGAGAAAGACTGAATTAAAGCAGGAAAAGGTGAGTCTTTCACTTGAGACTTTTCCTGAGGGTGAAAAGAACATTATGAAATGCCAAACTCTGGCAGAAAGCAACCAGAAGCCAGACTGAGAAGAAGCAGAGAAACAACGGAGACCGTACACCACAACATCAGGTCTTTGAGTGCCATCACAGACTGATGACCCAGTACAACAGCCCAGGCTGATGATCTAACCAGAAGGACTTCCATGCCTTCAATGCACAGGTCCTGCATATTCAATGAACACATAGAGACTGCTTCACATGTTAATTATTTTATTTCATTATTTTATTTACTATGTTTTAATCTTGATTATTCACTGGTCTCACAGCACTTCTTTAAATTCTGTGTTTTAACTAACTCTCTCAATCTGCTTTTCAATAGGTACCAGTCCAGCCTTATGTCTTAAAGAAAAAATAATTTTGACAGACAGAAGTGAGTACTTGACTCACCAATCAGATAAACATGGAGCTGGATTTGACATAGTAAGACTATTTCGTTAACCAACTGGGGGAAAAGGACAACTGAATATTTGACAACAATGCTGAACCCTTTTTGGGGAAAAGGAAAAATAGATAAAAAGGGTATCTTGATGAACAATAGAAAAAATATATATGGTTGAAAAATAGAAATATTGGTCACTCCATTTTGTAATTTTCGAAGGTAAAACTGAATTAAAATAGTAATGAATAAAAAAATATATATTCCAAAATCATGAAATCATATATACTGTCATCAATGGGGATAACAAGATGGAAATGTTGATGGTCATGCATCCTAGATTTCCAGAGATCTCCAATCCTCTTCTAAGAGTCGCTCATGAGCAATAACAAAAAAGTATTTGACTAAACTTTAAAATTAGACGAACAAGTGACATTTGAGAAATGATAATTGGCTCTCTCAAATGCCCAGTGCCTAGGTCTAATATTCCAAACAAATTCATCTATGAGATTTTGGAAAAAGAAATGGAAAATAAAAAAATAAAAAAATAAAAATAAGTTTTTGGCCAAAAAGTGGTGTGAAAGTGTGTGAAAAAGTATGAATGATGGTGTTGTATGGCATGAAAGAGAGTGTCTGACGAGACACTGAGGCAATTCAATCAATTTGCCCAAACAGCTGTATACAAATTTGAATGTGGGCCCACAGGGCAAACTTATGCCCAGAAAAATAATGACCATGGATGAATTTGGTTAAGTTTCCTGGTCAGTACCTAGGTCTTTGTTGTGGCAGAAAGAAAAGCAGTGCCACAGATGTGCAGAGAATCCCCGTTGTTGATTTCTTTGGTCGGGTTTGAGGCTGCGTCAGTAGAACCACTGTCTCGCGTATCCGCGGAAGAGAGTTGATAAAATCTTCGGCGGCCTGAGGGGAGTCGAACATCTTCCTTTCGCCTTTAAACTGCAATTTTATCCATGCAGGATAAATGAGGAATGGCTCCAGGCCCATGCCCTTAGCCTTCTTCATGGTAGAACTGAAGCTCTTTGTCTTTGCTGTTGTCGCTGGACTATAATCGAGGAAGAACAGGATAGTGCCGGTGTTCTGACCACCGGCTGTCGGCGCCGAAGAATGAGCGAGGGGCATGAGCAGATGAGTGGATGATGCGCGCGCGCCATTAGCAGCGTACTTTACTGGATAAACTTGACGTGCCCCATTAAGGATAGCCGATCTGTCTAGCCAATGCAGTAATCTGAAGATGAGGGTGCGCGGCTTGTTGGAGTTAGCCTGTCCTCTATCATACACATGATGTGCCCGTTCAATGTCAATGTCTCTGCCAACCAATGAGGGTATCCACTTGGCAAGATTATCTTTCAAGTAGCCGATTGCAGCCTTACATTATTTCTTCGTCCCCTGTCTTCCAGGTCTGTCAGCTTTGTAATTGAGCTGGTCTAGCTGTGTCTTTAGTTCGATAACCGATCGCCTGTCCTCTCATGCAGCCATCTGAACAGATTCCACATGGTCTTGAGTCTGTTTGTTAGATTTGGCTACCTTCTCAAGTTCACTCCTGATCTCCTTCACGATGTCATTAGTTTTTTGGATTTCCATTCGCAAGTCACGTAGTGCTGGGACCAGAATGGTGTCCACAGCTTCCCTGGAAGGCTAGCTTTATGCCATAAGCAATAGCTGCATCGAGTTCTTCCTTGGAGATGGCAGAATCCTTGAATTTTTTCTTTATAGACGATTGTTCATTTTCCCTTTTCCGTGTTTCTTTGCATGGGGATGGATTCATGATGAGATAGATGTCAAAGTATTTAAAATGTGTTAAAGGACTATTGAAAAAAATAAGATTATGCGAGCAGAGCTGAAACCTATGCTGGCATCGCTGTCGATGGGTCACGTGATCTCAATATTAAACATTAATGTTTATGATCAGAAATACTTATGTGTGGGGGGAACCCCGAGGACAAATGTGCGTATGCTCTGGAGATTAATCACCACAGCAGATTCGGCGATTCTAAAAGCTCAAACTGATGTGATATTATTAAGTGTCTAATAAACACAGACTTGCTCATTGCATGATTCTGATATTCTTGTAAGGATTACAAGTTATTGGTATGATCACCCTTAGTGGCTGAAGTAAGTAGGATAAACCAAAAAAATAAAAATAAAAGTAAGTCTATGTTGGCGCGGGTTTCGAACAAGGATTAAAAGACAACACACTGCAAGACAACAGTCGTGAATCACTGAGCTACACAGAATCAGCTTTAGATCTCTGGATTCAAGACCGGACTCTCTGCGTCACATCATGCAGCTGCTGAATCAAGGAAATGTTATCGTGTTAACTTGTGACCTGTGTTTACCTATTATGAAAATAAACCATAGCAGAACTCTGACTACATTTTATGGTTTGTGATGCTAAAAGACATCTCATGACGCCTCAGACAACTGTACATTTGTGGCTACTGTGGTTTAATTATAAACGCTATTGTTAACATATATTTACCATAGTAAAATAATTTTCTTTGCCTCTTTATTTTGTATACTGTATATTTGTATTTGTAAAGTTATTCAAAGGATTCAAAGGATTCATTAGCTAATCAAAAAACAAAAAACAAAACAAAACAAACAAACAACAACAAAAAACCCCCAATAGATTAATAATTTATTTTAATAAAAATAATCGTTAGAGAAGTCGACTAAAAAAATAATTGTTAGATTAGTCGACAAAAAAAAAAAAAAAAAAAAAACCGTTAGTTGCAGCTCTAGTGCTGTCTTTGTCACATCATGGCACACCACACACTACAGGAGCAAAACGGTTAAATATAGGATATTTTATTCTCATGTTTGTGGTCTATCACATTTTGAAAATCTTAAGATGTAAAAATTATTTTGGTGTGTACCCAGCATTAGTTAAAATACATTTTTATAAATTTAATAAATTTTATTTTTAATACGTTTTAGACCCAATCAGTGGAATTATCAGACGGTCCCTTACGCATCAAGCGCTGCTATAGCACATCAAAGCTTTCTCCGGTTTAAATTTGCTGCTGCAATACACTTAAGCGGACTTTAAATAATATTTTCATATCGATATAAAGTTGTTGCATATTGTTAAAACTAACCGTGGTAGTGGTATCTTTGTAGAACGGTCGACTATAGAGCAAGTGGAACGCAAAAGCGATTTTGTGGAGAATATCGAACCTAAACTAACTTTACCGCGCTGGCGTAATACACTGTTAAGTCCACTCTGCTTGCGCACTTAAGGTCGATTAGAACACATCCCAAAAGTCGGACACGGAAGAGAGACGCGTCCGGATATCTGAAACAAAAGTCACTCAAGTGTATTTTCATGCGGTTGATTATAGACTGTTCTGTGGTAAGTTCAGAATTTATTTATTTACATTATAATAATGTATATACTGGAAATAATCTACGATTTAGCTTTCTCTGCTTTCTTACGTAGGATTTCAAACCATCAGTTGAATGTGCAAAATATCTGAGGAACCAAAATAACGGAAACGTCGTCGGTTAAAGTTATTGTAGTTATTCACTTTTGACATTTAGGCTTAAGACTAATCGGTTGATTAAATATTTAGACAAAAACATTTGGTGTAACTTTGTTTTTAAAAACGTGTGGAGCAGGGATTTAAATGTTTGTTTAATGTTTAAATGTTAAACACAGTCTTAAATGTTTCCACCACTGTGTCCTGTTTAACTCTATATATATATTTTCTGCACATAAAAAAAAGACTATCAAGGTTTTTTTCTTTTCTTTTTTTTTTAACCATGTTTAAAAGAAGACATTAAAATGTAATTCATTGTAAAATAATAATAATAATAATTTGATGACATTAAAAAGCTAACAGCATACTTTGCAAATGTCCTTCAATCCACTAGGGCAGGGATCCTCAAATCTGGACCTCGAGAACCACTTTCCTGCAGAGTTTAGCTCTAACCCTAATTAAACACACCTGAGCATGCTAATCAATGTCTTTGGGATCATTAGAAAATCACAAGCAGGTGTTTTTGATCAGGGGTGAAGCTAAACTCTGCAGCGCATTGGACCTCCAGGGTAAGATTTGAGGAAGGGGGCACTAGGGTTTCTTATTTGCCAGCAAGTAGCTGTTGTAAGGAAGTGAAAGTCATTTAATTCAATTACCTTTTGTGTCTTGCCCTCCTTGTGCGAGGTGTTAGTGGTCGTCTTTTGGGTAACCCATTATGGTGTAGCCTACAGAACTAGACCGAAAGACCATTTAAAAGTCTTTGCAGGTGTTATGAGTTAATTAGCTGATTAGAGTGTGGAACCAGGTGTCACAATATTCACATTTTCTGAGATACTGAATTTGGAATTTTCCTTAGTTGTCAATTATAATTATCAAAATTAATAAATATAAACATTTGAAATATATCAGTATGTGTGTAATGAATTAATATAATATACAAGTTTCACTTTTTGAATGGAATTAGTGAAATAAATCAACTTTTTGAATTTATTCTAATTATATGACTAGCACATGTAAAAGTTGAACTTAACGCTGTTATAATATATAAAACATTTTGCTGAAACAAACACAACCTTAATTACTGCACTAAAATAAGAGCAGGATTCACATGAAATTGTGTTCATTGCTATAGCAACAAATTACAACCCAGACAGCAAGCAGTGTCAGCTCAGATCATGCGGGCCAGATGTGGGCCGGATCTGGGCCAACACTATGTTGCCGTCTGGGAAGTATGTCCTTTCAAAATCAGAGTTTCTCGATTTCTTCACTTTAAAATTATGAGAAGCAGCATATTTTCCTGAAATAAATGGGAAGAAAAAGTCTATACTTTGCAATGTGGAAATGAAAATGAAACTTTCTACAAAATGTAAATGCACCAAAAAAGTAGCATGGATTAATTCTGCTTTCAGTTCATTTATCCAATGTAGGTAGCTCTTGTACATCGGTCATGATGAGAACACAAGGCTATTCATTCAATTTCTGGAACTGAGAAACAACTTTTCTTTGACTGAGGTCTGTAATGCTCCACAATTCATTTTTCAGACCATACGAAACAAATGCAAAAATGAAACCAAACATTTTTTCAGCTACTTCATAAAGTGACGTGACATTCAGCCAAGTATGATGACCCATACTCAGAATTCATGCTCTGCATTTGACCCATCCAATGTGCAAACACAAAGCAGTGAAAACACACACACCGTGAACAGCCATTTATGCTGTGGTGCCCAGGGAGCAGTTGGTTCAGTGCCTTGCTCAAGGGCACCTATGTTGTGGTATTGCCAGCTTTCTGCTCGATGCTCAGAGTTCAAACCCACAAGAAGTCAAACTCTCTAACCACTAGGCCACAGCTTCCCACAAATGAACAATTGCCATTTTCTTTCATTTTTTCAATTTTTTTTTTATTCAATTGTGACTTCAGAAATGATAGTTAATATAAACAATTTATAATAAATATAAACAATTTTCTATTTTTCAATTACAATAGACCAATTTATAGTAGATATCACAGTTACGTGACGCATAGGGGTTGCATAAAACACTGGGTACAAGTGGAGGTAAATGGGTAAAATCCCTGGAATAAGATATATATATTTGTGCCTTTTAATGTCAAGATCGGAATGCAAATAATTTTTATAGAATACTGTCATCAAAGACGCCATTTGAAGCTAAACGCTGAAGTTTAAATGGACATATTTTGGATGAAAACTGCTATGATTATTCTATTTTTAAAGCATACATTTGATTTAAACAATAGGTCTACATAATATTGACATTTGCTGTTAGCATGGCTGCTGCTCCAACAAAGTAAAATTAATTAGTTTAACCCAAGCTAAAGAATAAGAATGCACATTTGATCAGATGCAATTACACTCACAATTTAAGAGATACATTATTCGAATGCTTGGCGAAAGAGATGGGTTTTTAATCTAGATTTAAACAGAGTGTCTGAATCCCGAACATTATCAGGAAGGCTATTCCAGAGTTTGGGAGCCAAATGTGAAAAAGCTCTACCTTCTTTAGTGGAGTTTGCTATCCTGGGAACTACCAAAAGTCCAGCGTTTTGTGACCTTAGGGAGCGTGATGGATTTTAACGTGGTAGAAGGCTAGTTTGGACTCTAGTAAGGATTCTAGCTGCTGCATTTTGGACTACCTGTAGCTTGTTTATTGAAGAAGCAGGACATCCACCTAGAAGTGTATTACAATAGTCCAGTCTAGAGGTCATGAATGCATGAACTAGCTTTTCTGCATCAGAAACAGATAACATGTTTTGTAGCTTGGCAATGTTTCTAAGATGGAAGAATGCAGTTCCCTTTTGAGGGAACTTCGAACTGCGTCCTCTAGGGGGCGCTTTGGGGAACACCTCATCGTGACTGGTGTCTGAAGCATACATTGAAAAAACACCAACTTGTTGGCCGGCGACAGCCTCCGACGTCACTACCGGTGCGACTATAAATCAGCAGCGGGAGAGCACGTCATTATCTTCTTCATCTTCACTGACTGTTTTGTTTGTAGGGTGCATCTGAAAGAACCGGTAAGCGATCTTTCTCTGTTTATCATGCCGACAACTACCAAGCGTTTAGACGATGTGTGCATCCGTGTCGCGTTATTTGACACCCGATGACACACACGATCTTTGCGTCATTTGTGTGGGTGAAGAGCACGCACGCGATGTCTTTGAGGAGGCAATCTGCGTGCATTGTGAGCGTTTTTTCAATGGAAAAAGCTCCGCTCTCGTTCGTCTCTCTTCTGAAAGAAAAAAAAAAAGGCAGCCATCTACTTCCCGCGGTTCAAGATCTGTCCGCGCTGAGGCGTGGAAGAAAATGAGCTCGTGAGAATACAGGTGGATCTGTCTGAATGGTTTAAAGAGGGACTTTCCCTTTCGCGCTCGTATAAAAAAAAAAAAAAAAAAAAAAAAAAGGGCGGCGGACGACAGCCTCGGGAGGATGATGTTATATCTTTAACACTTTCTGATACTGAGGTTAGTGCTCTGCTGGGTTTTTATCCAGGAAAAGCAGAAGATATTTGAGGATGGTGAAGAAGCTGAAGCTGAGCCTTCTCAATTCTCCTGCCCTGCGTATGTAGAGCTGTTGGAGGTTACTGAGCAAAAATTACCTTTTGACCATAGCCCTCCAGCTCAGGTGAGCCTTTCAGTTGTGCATGATCTCCATATAGAGATAAAAAAAGAAATGAAAGATGCCATTTTCTTATCACATAGATCGGTTTCGGCATGAAAGTAATCTGCCGACATCAAGGTGATGCGCGAAAGCGGCTAGGAGGGAATGCCCCCTGTAGAAAGAGCTAAAAATGTTATAAATTATTTATAAATAATTTTTCTCTGTGAAATTTTTTTCTTTCTGCAGGGGAAACATCCTCTCTTAATCTCCCTCCTTGCCATCTAAGTCCCTTCAGAAAATCATCTCGCTTAAATGGCAAGGCATACGCAATAAATGGCTTTATTACAGCACAATGCTGGTGCTTCAAGCATATCAGACTGATCTTCTAAGAGACCTGGATAGAGGAAGGGGACTTTTTCTGATCAGGTAGCTGAGCTGTGCCGCACCACGGATCTCTCTCCGTGCTACCAAGCAAGCCGCCTCTGCCATGGGCAGGACTATGGAGGCCATGGTTGCAGCAGAGAGACATCTATGGATGAACATGGCAGACATCGGGAGGAAAGAAAATGCTTTCTGCTCGATGCTCAGGTTTCGCCTTCTGAACTTTTCGGTATTTCCGTTGAGACAGCAATTTCAGGAGTTCAGGTAGACAAAGGCCTGCTCTGCTGCTTTCAGATCCTTCGTTCCACGAAGGTCCAGGTCTGAGCCCGAACAAATGTTTTTATGGTTCTATGTTCATAGCAACCACCTGACTGATGGTCCAGACTAAAAGGAGGTGTCCCTTGAGCGGGGCTCCGGCGCAGGAGGATGGGTGAGTAAATGTAACCCTCTCTGTATATACTTATGTGTATTTAATTGCTGGTGGTTACGTGTCTACTAATAAACTCTGTGAGTTTCCTTTGCAGTGCTCAGTTACAGTGTTTACTAAACACTCGCCAGCACCAGCCATCCAGCTTCATGTTCTGATATTAGGCGGCTGAGATCACAGGTTTCTGAGGGAGCCTCCTTGATCATCAGGCCTGGCAAAGCACTGCAGGGAATTTCATGGATGTCCGGCCAGGTAACCCCGAAGGGTTTCCTGGCCGCTTAGGGGTGCTGTTGCATCTAGCGGGAAGTGGAGGTGGCAGTTACATAAGTCTTCTTGTACATGCTGCGTCAGGTGATGCTCCCCTCACCCGATGTTTGTAAAATTGAGCGTGCCTCTCCCGTGAGATTCAGCAACTCTGTGATGCTTAGGAACCTTTAAGTACACATGCTAAGCTTTGTGTACTTTCTCAAAACCACATGGTGATCAGTGAGCACGTGAACACTTTGCGCACTTTCTAAAAATCCACAAGTGGTAAGTTTGCACGCAAGACTTTGCAAACTTTCTGAAATCTTGTACGATAAGGGTTACAGGCTCCGCTTCGTTCCCTTTCTTGAGATGATTAGACCTTGGTTCCTTGGGCTCAATTCAGCCAGTGTGTATTTGTTTATACACCTCAAGCATCGCTTCCCTCAACATGAGGGGCTATTTGGGTGATTCTCTTGGTAATTTAGCAGCGCTCCGCTTTTTCCAAAAAAGGGTCGCCTATGAGCGCGCTACTCTGAGCCTGGAGTTCTCCTCTCTGAGTTCTCTGTTTTTTCCCCAGAGCGCTCCAGTATTGTTTCCATAGATCGAGTTGATGACTCTCAAACATACTGTTTTGAGATGCACTATTCCATCTATGAGCTGCTCTATCAGAGTGCCATGAGAGACCCTCCTTAGAACAGTATTTGAAAATCCATGCTATGGTAAGTGTGCACGTGAAGTCTTTGCACACTTTCTGAAATCCACACTGTGGTAAGTTCACACGCTAATATTATGCGTTCTTTCTAAAATCCTATATGGTGAGGGCTTCGCGCGGTTGCTTCGTGCCCTTTCTTGAGTTGGTAAAAGCCCCGTTCATCTTGGGCGCCACTCCACCTATGTATCCTCGAATACCCATCTAAACAGGGTGTTGCTACTAGAGAACTGTTAAGACAGCTCTTTCAGCAAGCTTATGCGTAAGCTAGCGGTAGCCCCTGTGTAACAGGCAAGACTTGGTACAAATGCTAAGTTCTTAGCCGTTTCCTGATTGCAAGCCTTCAGCTCTACCCTGGACCGAGGCCCTAATAATTAACCCTTTCGAGTCGATTAACGCATATGTGCGTTTTGAGTCATTTTCTCCTGATAACCCCGAAAAGAACTTAAATTACACTTTCAGTTTTAATCGTACAGATAAGAGCAATACATCAATCGAATCTGTAAAGGGTCTACTTTTTTTTGGATACAGACATAATAACAAAACTTTGTGCACTTATAAAATAAAGATAACAAACAAGGTGTGCTGTCTGCAGCCTTTGTCTGCGCTGATCTTCTTTGACAAACACGTCATTAAAATGAACTGTAACTCCGTGAATACTCAACGAAAAGACATGAGAGAGATATCTATAGAAAGCTTGACATGTCTATTTTTAAACTAAACAAGTGCCGCTGAAAACGGATATTCTGTGATAAAGTAAGCCATATGAAAACAACACAATGTCTGTTTTTAATGTGACCACGCCCCCGCGCCGGACGCGCTATTCAGATTCAAACTGAAGCGCGCGGCATGAATACGCCCATAACAGAAGATAAAGCAGTGAGACTGTTCTTCAAGATTTTTTATTTTACTGTTTGCTTCGCGATGAGAGGAATAAGACATAAATCACCCCAAAAAGATGTGATGTGGTTGAGGATTTGAGAAATGGATTTCCTCAGAAAAAAAAAAAATAATGAAGCACTTTATTCAGCAGAGATCATAAACATGAGTAAGTCTCTTTTTATTTATTTATATACTTGTACTAGTTTTCACATAACGTGTAAACATTTTAGACGTTTTTCAAGACTTTTCAAGACTTTTTCCAAACTATAATTCCTGACTAAATGTATAATCAAGTGAAACATTATGAAGTTTCAATAACAATATACAATACTATACCATTCAAAAGCTTGATGTAAATAATATAAATGTAACAAATAGATAACTGTAACAAATGTAAAAACAATGCTTTTCTTTCAATTTATTCCCCCTAAAAACCCAGAAAAATATTCTCAGCTCTTTTCAACATTAATAATAATGATAATAATAATAACAATAAATGTTTTTTTGTAGAAAATAAGATTGTTAAAAGGATTTCTGAAGGATTGTGTGACTGGAGTAATGATGCCAAACAATTTGTTTGAAAGTCAGCTTTGATTGTTTCTAGTAAACGGTTTAACTGCTCCCCCAAGTGGATATTAAATTATGTTGTGGGATAATTAAATATATTCTTAATAAACTACAAACATAAAATTATATACTTTTATTTTGTTCTCACATTCTTTCTTGTAAGTCCTCCCTCAGTGGCACAGTTGAATTAGAGGCTCATTATGCAGCTCATTATGCAGGCCTTTGTCTTCTCAGGTGTAAATCACAATGATATTCATGATAGTTGACGCCTACTCACATATGACTTTTACCAACAAAAAGTGTGTTAGAAAATTTGAATCAATATATTGTTTTCTGTGAGTGAGTAAACAAGATGATTTTCACATAATTTAGAAAGAAAAATTCTAGGCTACAAGCTCCAGTTCTCAAAAATCCCGGGAACCATTGTTCTTTATGTGTTTATGGCCTTTTCAAGTGTTTTAACATTTTTCGTTTTTCACTAACCACGCATAATATTTTTTTTCTCAAAAACACAATCATGTACATACATGCATTTCACATATTATTATAGCCCAGTTTGTGCTGATTACAGTGAGATTAGACTTTACCCATTTAGATATTTATAAGAAACTGAAAAAAGCACAAATGTCAGGGCATGACAAAACTTCTCCAGGCCCCAAAAATACCCTTAGACTACAGAGAGTTAAGTTGGGTATGTAGCTTAGGCCTTTTGGCTGTAAGGGGTACTGTCACAGACAGCCGTCTAAACGTCCCAGGGGCAACTCCCATGGATATGGTAGAGTTGGTACTTAGTGCTCGCCATGATTCTGGCCTGTACTCCCCTCAGCATGGCGCCGTGGGTATACTGTTCCCCAAAGCGCCCCCTAGAGGATGCAGTTCGAAGTTCCCTCGAAAGGGAACTGTCTCAGGTTACGTATGTAACCATAGTTCCCTGAGTAGGGAACGAGACACTGTGTCCTCTAGCTCCCTGCCATGCTTCAGAGGCAAGCTTCAGACGAAGAAGATAATGACGTGCTCTCCCGGTGCTGATTCATAGTCGCACCGGTAGTGACGTCAGAGGCTGTCGCCGGCCAACAAGTTGGTGTTCCCCAAAGTGCCCCCTAGAGGACGCAGTGTCTCGTTCCCTACTCCGGGAACTATGGTTACATACGTAACCTGAGACAGTTTTTGTAACATGGGAAATATGATTTTCAAAAGACAAGTTGCTGTCTAATATAATACCCAGATTTTTGAATGTAGAGAAAGTAACAGTACATCCGTCTAGTTGAAAATTGTAATCTACAAGATTCTGTGTACTGTTTTTTGGTCAAATAATTAATATCTCTGTCTTTTCCGAATTTAATAGGAGAAAATTATTGGTCATCCAATCTTTTACATTTTTAACACACTGTGTTAGCTTAGATAATTTCGAAATTGAATCTGGTCTCGTTGAGATATATAGCGCAGTATCATCAGCATAACAGTGGAAGCTGATTCCGTATTTTCTAATAATATTACCAAGGGGCAACATGTATATTGGAAATAGAAGGGGACCTAGGACTAATCCTTGTGGCACTCCATATTTTACTGGTGATAAATGAGATGACTCCCCATTTAAATAAACACAATGGTAGCAGACACAACTTTTTCTAACGTTTTAGACATAAATGGAAGATTTGAAAAGGCCTATCATTTTCCAGTTCACTAGGATCTAGTTTTGGTTTCTTAATAAGAGCCTTAATAACCACAAGCTTGAATGGTTTTGGCACATGACCTAAAGATAACAACGAATTAATGATATTGAGAACCGATTATTTGGCTCCAAGTAACAACTCTTTCAGTAATTTAGTGGGTACAGGATCTAATAAACTTGTTGTAGGTTTAGGTACAGTGATAAGTGTATTTATCTCTTCCTGTCCTATAGTTGTAAAGCACTGCAGTTTATATTTGGGTGCGATGGATGAAACTGAAGTGTTAGAATCTGTATAATCTACATTTGCTATTGTATTTCTAATGTTATCTATATTATCAGTGAAGAAATTTAAACAGTCCTTACTTTTAAACGTTGATGGAATATTTGAATCAGGTGGCGTCTGGTAATTTGTTAATTTAGCCACTGTGCTAAATAAAACTCTTGGATTGTTTTGGTTATTTGATATGAGTTTGTGGATATGCTCTGCCCTAGCAGTTTTTAGAGCCTCCCAGCAGGCACAGTACATTAATGTGACGTCAGGAAGACGTTGGACTCCAACTAATCCAACGTCAGGAAGCCGTTGGACTCCAACTAATCCAACGTCAGTCAGACGTCATATTTTGGTTGAAAATGAAAGTCGGGTTGACGTCTAAACCCAACTTTGTTTGACGTCAAACTCCGACATCAGACAGATGTTGAATTTTGGTTGGAATAACCACCACACTGTAACAAAGGGTGAAATGCATGGCAGCACATTAAATATCTCAAGATCTCAGCAGAGGACGATTAAACAACTCCACAAATGGCATTACCAGCTTCACTTATTACTAATCAGACTTTCTTTATTTCTGTCAGATCTCTACAAAAGCTCTTAAAATTAACAGGGGTTTAACTCTAATGCGTTTAATTTCCATAACAGCATAACAGTTAAACACCACAACAGTGATTAGTGTTTCCATTAGTTGGGCTCTTAAAACTTATTATATTAGTCTAGATGGAAATAGGCATCCACGCGCACCCCCCGGTGACTATATCTTTTGTCTTTGTTGGAATATTGACAATCGAGTGAATCATTATGGTTTAAAAGAGTTGAAGTATGGCCCAGCATTAGCTTTAAGTTGTGTTCCTCCATGGCTGCTTTCAGTTCCAGAGGTAAATATTGATTTATTAGCGGGAAAAGGTTAACATTACACTAAGCAAAGTTTTACTGAAGCCTGCTTAAGTTATTTAAATACTTAATATTATGGATATTTGAAATGTGCCTTTTTGTTTCCCTCAATTTTTCTATTGCACTGGATTCATAAACTGAATTATGAATATATTTTTTATATATATAATTTATCTTGAAACGATCTTGCAGAAAATAAAGTTTTGTAATAATCATTATTTAAACAATCTTGAACTTAACAAAAAACAATTATCTTTATTTAAACTGTTTAAAGTCCTAATATTTCTCTTTTGTTATACTGGGTTAAATAATCTTTGACAAAATTGTTAGACATGGTGACCTACCTTGAAAATTTTCCACCAGCCACCATTGCAACACCAGAACTAGTTACTGCTTTTTGTTTGTATTGCAGATGCTTTGCCAAAATATTTCTGAAATGTATGTCACACACGTCAGATAAGATCTTATCTGTCTGGCCAATCAATATCTAATGTTGAGATCAGCTTAATTTGAAACCACTGTTACATTTTGTTTTTGACAGATTACATCATCCCAGTCCACTCAGCTTGATTTCTGTTCATGAAGAGCATTTCCATTTCAGGACATCATGGGTATATTATCATGTCTCTTAGAGGCTGTTGGGAGGTATCTATTCATCTTTCTATCAGTCTATTTATCTGTCTGTCCATCTGTCTATCCAAACATTCATGTGTAAATCTTTCACCTTTCATGGTCATTAGTTTATCAAAATTATTTAAATTCTGGTTTACTTAATTAGTTTTTACCAAGGGCCAAAATCTTCCATTAATACATATCCAAGAGCCTCCAACATCCTAACTGTCTTTCAGATATGATGTTAAGCCAAGGTCCTGACTCTATGTGTTTATTAAGAATCCCATGGTACTTCTTGTAAAAGAGTAGGGGTGTAACCCCAGTGACCATTTCTTCGTATTACACAAAATATCCCAGCAGGTGGCAAAAAAGAGTGTCATATGTGTTATGTCTTAAGTCAACGAACAAATTCTCTTGTTACAAAAACTGATTTGGCTTTATTAAAATGTTTCCATAATCGCATTCGATATATAAAGTCTATTTAAGTTGTTCAGATGAACAAAGCACAAGGTTTTCTTGAATAATTAGCATTTAAATTGATCAAGACAGTTCATATATTAGCCTATATATCCACATTCATAAATTGGAGATTAAACGTGGAATTATGTTCTGTATGCTAAATATGAAAACAAGCGTATGTGCACAGTAAAACTGTGTTTTGCATTTTGCGAGATTAGCATGCTAAATGGCCAACTGGAGAAGTAGCCTACTAAATCATTCAACTTGTTCGCGAACGACATGTACCAGTTCAGTCATTTCAATCACGAACGATATGGGTATCAGTTCAGTCATTTCATTTATGAACGACATGTCAGTTAATTCAACTCATTCGCAAATGACATGTACCAGTTCAGCCATTTCGTTCACAAACGATATCACTAGATCTCATTCAGACTCGTTCAGTGAAGGGCGTATTCGTTCACTACATTTAACAAATCACATGCTTTGTCACATGTCATACTCGAAGGCTTTTGGCTCGAGGTTGAGTAACCCTTTGACAGGATGAAACAGTTCATAGAGCTACCCGGTTCACCGAGCTGTGCATGCGCTGCTAATAGCGCTGCGCTGCTGTGGAGGGAGGAATTTCTGTGAATGAGAAATATGATTTAGGATTTTCCCAGGATGCGTCCTTGCCAGGATTTTTATATTGCCTAAAATATCCAGGTTTTGTCTGTTTGTGCTGTGCAGATCGATCATTGTATGACATTCATAAGAGCTATAGAGAGCAGAGCAGACGGCTCCTTATGCATTCAAATCACTCTCTTGGTACTTTGGTGTCATACAATGATTAGTGTACAGCGACGCTTCAAGTTGAATTAACAAACAAACACCTAACATGTGTGTGTATTTGCATTGCCTTGAACCTTCTCTGTAGATCTCACCTTCTCACATGCCTTGATTGGTTGATTATGTAACATACTTGCATGTTATTGGTCAAACTACTTTGGATGTTTTAAGCAATATAGAAATCCTGGCAAGGACGCATCCTGGGAAAATGGCTCATATGGTCACCCATACATAAAAGTACTTTGGTTGTACAGCAACAAACTACAAAGCACTATATAAATGCATTATTCATTCATTCATTCATGTTATAACAGAGTCTTTGTTGTAGTGCTGCAAGAATTATTAATTTAGTTTAGTTTAGTTTAGCTGTTGTTGGTGATTTTACAACAAAAATAATCAGATAATATTTAATCGTATAATAGTATGAAAATGGATAGAATAATACTACTACTACTAATAATAATAATATATAGTACCTATGGATCTACCCACTCTGTAGGACTGGATAACACTGGGAAAATGTAACCTTACCACTTGGGACAGTAACATTGCAGAAGCCCCATCCTTCCCGAAGGAAGTTTCGGAAGCACTTACACATATGACCAACTATTTAGGCACGTATGGAAGATTAGAAGTGATTGTTACTCTCTTGGAAAATAGCAGAAAGTCTCCCAGGGAAACACAGGCTCTGAGGCTATATCGTATATAAATATGGGATCCACTTCTCTACATATGGAAACCAGCCCTCTACTGGTTCTCACAGATTCATTGACTGAGGGCCTGGCGCCGGATGGTTTGCCATGTCAGGCTGCCGAGGGGATGGAAGAGCTCAACATGGTCTAAGATATGTACTCTCTGGAGTGGTTTTAGCAAGCCGACCCAAAGCCAGGGGCTATCAGTATTTCTACCTGTTTGAGGTTAGTACAAGGAAGGATACCAGCTCCACACAAAGAGCTCAGAATCTAACGAACATGTTAGGGGTCACCCAGCCCACAGCTCAGCCCACAGGAGGATGCAACACTTCTAGTAAAATGAGCTTGCAACCTGAATGGGAAAGGCAGACCCTGTGCCTGATATGCCAGGGTGATGGCATCCACTATACAGTGGGCCATCCTTTGCTTAAAGATGCCATTCCCCTCCTGCCAGCGACCATGACAGACAAATATCTGGTCTGAGGTCCTGAAGCTTTGTGTCCTGTCTACATCGTATCTCAATGCCCGGATGGGACTAAGCAAAGCTAGGACTGGGTCTGCCTTCTCTGGTGCAGGTTCACCACTTTATCCCTGAGGGGAGTAGTGGGAACCTTGGAAACATAGCTGAGCCAGGGCCTCAAGATTGCCTGGGAGTTAGCTGGCCTGAACTCCAGTCACGAATCGTCGACCGAAAATGCATGCAGGTCCCCTGCCCTCTTGATGGAGGCCAATGCAAGCAGGTGCAGTGTTTTCATTGACAGAAACTTCAGCAGAACTGTCTGCACATGCTCAAATGGGCCCGTGGTTGGCAGCAATCGCAGCCATGTAGACTTTAAGGGTGAAGGGAGACAGCATTCACTCCCAACTCCTGCTGGAGAAAATACAGCATGATTCTGATCTGACATTTCAGTGGGGTTTGTGAGACCACCGCTTGATGAACAGGTTCCACTGCAAGGCATAAACGTGTCTCATAGACGGTGCTCTCGCGGAAGTGATGCCGTCTTGGGGTAGGTCACCTAGAAACTCTGCGTCCCATCCATAAAGCAGACATGACTATTTCCAGAGTTCCGGATGCGGTTGCCACATGGTGGGGCTGTCATGAGGAGCATTAGTTCCAGGAACCAGCTCAGAGTGTGCCATTAAGGCGCCATGAGAAGGACCTGCTCCTCGTCCTCCCATCTTGCACAGTGTCTTTTCAAGAAGGCTCACTGGGGGAAATACATACTTGTGCAGGCCGTGTGGCATGCTGCATGCAAGTGCGTCTGTGCCAAGTGTACCCTTGATCAGGGAAAACAGGGTGAACAACTTGCAAGTTGGCAAGTTAGAGGTTTCTGGAGAGGCAAATAGGTCTACCTGAGCGGCGCCTAAACAACTCCAAATCAGCTGGACCATCTGGGGATGGAGTCTCCATTCTACTGGGAGCACAGATCATGACAGCTAGTTGGCTGCAGGGTTGTGTATACCAAGAATGTGAATGGCACGAAATGACCTCAGATGCTTCTGACTCCAGGACAGGAGGTGGCAGGTGAGTTGCAGCATGCAATGGGAGCACAGATCACTTTGTCGATTGATGTATACAAAAATCGCAGTGTTGGCTGTGTCAGGAGTCAGAAGCATCTGATAGTGTTTCAGTTGGACCGCCATCCTGTCCTTGAACATATTCAGGCAGTTCAACAAAGACTGAGGCCCAACCTTGCATGAGGCCCAACCGGTTGAGATGTGAATGCACCAAGTCCCTGTGTGCGCACAACTGATTCTGAGACTGAGCTAGTACGAGCCAGTCATCGAGGTAGTTGAAAAGGTGAATGCCTTTTTTTCCTCTTATGATGGGTACACACCAAAAGATAATCTGGCAGATTTTGGGCAGATTTCCCCCCTTCTGACAATCCTATGTCCCAATTATCTTGATGGTTCTACAGATTATCTTATCAGACTTGGTGTGAGGTGTGAAAAGAGTGTCCAAATCTGATAGGAAGAACATCGGAGCCACCCCGATTGCGAATCGTAAACATTCAACGTGTAATATTAACGATCAGAAATCCTGATGTGTGGGGGGAAGCCCGAGGACAAAAGCATGCACACTGGAAATTATCACGCGATACAAAACAATATCCAATCAGAAAGTGAGATGATGGAAGATGGAAGTAGTCATGGTACAGCACAAAGTGAAATTTATGTGGACAGCAGAGATGGAGGATCAGCTTGTTGATTTGTGGCAACAACACAAATGTTTATACAACGTGTCATGTATAAATCATTCCAAACACTATCATTGCAATTTCTTCCTGCATATCATCCACCATGCTTATTCTGAAGTCTCACAAGATTTTGTGTGATTTCCTGTTCACAGTCGAGATTCTGGTTGAAAATCTGTGATTGTGTGGTTTGCTGTCTGTGTCACATCATGGCACACCACACACTATAGGAGCAAAACGGTAAAATCCAGGATTTTATCCTCATGTTTGTGGTCTATCACGTTTTTAAAATCTTATAAGATGTAAAAAATATTTTGATGTGTACCCAGCATTAAGGTCTTAAGCGAAGACACTGGGCGACAGAGACAGAGACAGCCCGGAGGGCAGGACCTCATACTAATATGCTCATCATTCAGCCGCGAACTGCAGCAATGGCCTGGCGTGTGAAAGGTAAACCAATCTGAGGGACAGATGCACCCGAAGATGCATTCCTGCATCAACATTTTAAACAGTAACCGGAGAAGGGCCCGGTTCAAAACTCGCAGGTCCAAGATCGGGTCCTTTCTTGGGTACAGCAAAGAAGGGGCTGTAAAACCCTATCTCCAGATCGGCTGCAGGGACTGGTTCTATCACATCCTGTGCCAGTAAAGTTCACTGATGTGAACCCCCGTATACCCTCTAGCTGCAATCTCTGGCTCACCCTCCAATAAAGCAATCAACATCCAGTCATTGGGAGGAGCGCCAAAGCTGCTCCTTTGAGGAAACTGAGCTTGGCCTGCGACTCCAATCTTTAAAAAGACACTCATAAATGCTCTTTTAAAGAAAAAGCTCTTTTAGAATGCTGAAGTGCACAGGGGGGATGACTGCCTGCAACACAACCATGGGGTATTGCAGTCTGATGACTGCAACCCACTCAACACAGGAAACCACCACCACTTAATAACTGCTAGTAGAAGCAACCTGATTTTTCCATTCAGTTTAATAGTCTCTTTTTTTTTTAAATAATGAAGTCATTTTCTGCTAAAATGCTTGCAGCACAGTGTGCTAAACATTTCAGCTGTTACGCAGGCTCCCATAATGAATCTGCATATGAACCTCAACAATGGTGACAAAATATTCTGATAAACAGGTCAACTCTAAACATCACAAAACAAGCAAAGAAAGTCACTAAAATGTTTGCATTTGGGATGTTCATTTTAACCAGTTAACCATTAACCGACCGTTAAGAATTTGGACCAATTAATACAATCAGTTATACGGTTTAAAAAGCAATTTATTTATTTTCATTAATTTATCAAAATATTTATAAATGTTTGCTGTGTGGTTAAAATGCACTACATGTATAAAAAAATTTGAGAAAAAAATAAACATATTGCATATTGTTATTTCATTCAGAAACAGGCCTTCTCCCAACATATAATGTTTACTAATATTATAATAAACACTGTAAACATAGCTAGGCTATTTTAGTTCCCCTCACTCCACAACAAATAATTTCAATTAACAGTAGTCTAATTAGAAAAGAACAAGTATAAAACATATAAGCCATTATAGCAATATAAACGACAAGCCAAAACAAATTAATGTTGGGTCTCTCAATCGACAAAATGAAATGTTTCCATATTTGCTATGTATTTGAATGGCAAATTATTATTTCGCTTACTTCACTCATGTTCCAATATCCACGTAATGTCACAATGTTGTACGGTGGTACGGTGATAACACTTAAGAGCACAGATTTTTCTACATATTTAAACTGAGCTGTGTGTTTTTTTTCATATGTTTGATTGACTGTATTTTATTGTGATAGTGAACATGTTGCATTGTCAAGGTAGTAAAGTTAAACTGAGCAGTGTTAATTTGATAGGCATTTTTGATGTAGTCTTAGTCTTTATCTTGAGACAAAAATGCTTAATAGTCTTAGTCACATTTTTGTCATTTGAGTCATTTATAGTTTTAGTCTCATTTTAGTCGACGTTAAGTCATTTCATTTTTGCAAACTTTTAACCATTACTTTTAGTCATTATTTAACCCTTTAGGCACCAGGGTTTTTTTCCTAAAACATTAAATTTTGCCATCTTAATTTCAAAAGGCTATATCTTAAAAGTGATAAAAGATAGAGACTTTCTGTCGAATATAAAAATATTAAGGATGACCAAATGTTTATGTAGGGATTACATTTCCACATCTAATTTGCATATTATGACATCATATGGTGGTGGTCATCTTGAATTATAGAATTTTCATGAAAAGTCACGTGTTTAAATGACAAAATGCAGCACTTCTTTCCCCCCAAAATGTCCCTCACCTTCAGGTAAATGGTAAGTGGTAAACAAACTGTGTAAATCATTACTAATAAATGGTAGAAACAAACCAAATGCATGTAGCGGTTGGGATTTTCAATTTACTACATACAGCAGGCACTCTGATTCCATGTATGGGATATACTTTCACTTTCAGTATCGTCTTCCGAATGCAGATATTCCCCTTCAAAATCAGGGTCCGCGAATAGAAGTCCCAACACTTCATTGCGGGTTTATTGAAGCTTTATTGATGCCATTAGATAATAATAATAATAATATAATTTATTGGAATTTATAATCTAATGCCAATACTCGCTGATGTTGACAATATTGTTCTGATAAAGTGGCTCACTCTCACACTAGCTCCGCTTTTGTTCGCACTTATTCAACGCGCTCTAGCTCGAAGATTTTGTATAGAAGCATGACGTTTTTTTGAAATTTGACACCCTATTTGACAATATCGGCCGTTTTATTCAGTGCCGCCTTGTCGATTTAACTCGACCGTGGCGCCAAGAGGGTTAAGTCAAACTCCAGTTAGCTAATTTATATGTAGTTTGATCCTGTATGATCCTCAACAGTGGCAACAAATAATAATTCATACTGCAGTGCATTATGAGAGATTTTCATGTACTGCAACATGAGAGAAGGGTCTGTCTGCAGACTGCAAGACAGGGGCGTAACTTGAAGTGGGCGTAACTTGAAGTAGGAGGCGTAACTTGAAGTTGTTCAAATCACACAGAACCACGCGAGATGTCAAAACAAGATTTTGTCGGGATGCGTTCGAAACCGCATACCCCTTTAATTAGGCACTTAATTTCAATATGTACTAACTTAACGAGGGCTAAAAGTGTACATACTCTACAGCCTAAATGCGTATGTATCAAGTATGAATGCAAATTGTATATTATCATCCTCTATGTTGATCATGTGACCTACAAAGTTAAAACAAGAACAAAAACTTAAAAGATATAAGTGATAGGTTTAATTAATGTATTTGTAAGAATCTTGATAATGAAGAACATTGCCCATGTTTTAGTCTTGTTGAAGAAAAATACTTTTTATTTTGTGATTGTAGTATAGCCAATACTGTTGATTTCAATTGTGTATATTTTTAACTCCACTAATGTGATCAAGTGTTATCCTTAAAGCATTTTTAAATTATTATTAGAAAACCCAAAATCTTTATCTCTTGAATATTTTTTAAATAATTTTATGTAAAAAAATTTTTTCTTGTATAGTATCTCATACTATGATGAACACATGATTTTTTTTATTTTATTTACTGTTTTATGGCATTATAATTGTTTATTGTTAGATAAAACCTCTTACCATGACCTTTTATGTAATAATTTGGCAATAAGAATAAAAAAAGAGGATTAGGTGCACAAACACCTCACAGCGACTCTGCAATATCTGCACAAAGGTTACTTCAATCAGCTGCTCGAAGATCTCACCTTTGGAGAAGACTGTTGATTTGATACTCTAAAAATGTAAGTATTACTACTCGAAAACTAACATTACCCCATAATGAATTGCTTGCATCACTTACATGCAATAAAAACGATAAATGCCAACCGATAATTATATAACTTTTTTTAAATTACATTTTAGTAAAATGAGCAAAATATATTTTCTTTTGTGACATAGCTATACATGAATATATACTAGTTAAATAAATGCAGTCGATGTGAATACAACAATTTTCAGTCAATCAATTAATACATGAATGGATAAAATATTTATATTTTATTTACTGAGAACAAAAAAACATGTCTAAATGATTAAAATAATGTAAAGTTAGCAAAGTTAGCTAATAAAGTTAGCATCACAATAAATGCATACATGTACAAGTCAACAACACATGAAACAAAGCTTCATTCAAACTTATTGTTCTAACAATCATGTATTTACAGATGGTGAACCCAACATCCTCCTGCCATCTGAACACAGCTGATACAGTTCTGCTGCTGCACTTCACAATCTCACTCTTCTCAACGGGGATGTCGTTGAGCAACAGGACGAGGAAGACCTTGATGATGTCTCTCTGAACCACACACAACCTTGAAGTGAGAGCAGAAGAACACATGCAGGACAATCTGCTGTGTCTGCTCCAAACTTTGTGTGCCTGCACCCCATGAGCACGACTACCTGAAAAACATTTACACAAAGTTTACAAGTACATGCATTGATTTATTACTTTTGAACTGAAGATTCAAATTAATAAATAAATTATACATGTATCCAAAGCGACTTACAGTGCATTCAGACTAACAGTTTTTACCTAACATGTGTTCCCTGGTATTCAAACTGAGGATGAAGACACCACAGCAGCATCTGGTCCTGATGAGACCGTAAAGGGCAGGTGGAGTGATGGAGCGTCTCATCTGTGACTCTCGATCATTTCCAAGATGATGCTGTGGTCTTCTCCATCCTCAGTGCACACACCAGTCTACAGACATTTTCATGTCCTACAAAAATAGACATACACAATACAAAAAGTCATTACATTATTCTTTTGTTTCAGGTTTTCCCTTTTTTTCACCTTTCCTTGCTGGTCCTGCTCCACCAAAAAGATCTGCAGCAAATACACAGAAATCAAGAATAAGAAAAGAGGTGTAATAGTTGTTTAAAATTACATGAATTAAAATAAAATAAACCTTAAGATTTAAAATGTTTCATTTATTTTTGTAGTGTATTTACACAAACCCTCTGATGGCAGCATTCCTTCATCAGTTACTCTGCAGCAGATAAACACACATGTGTCTCATCTGTCCCTGTAACATCCAGACAGGAGTCAGTCTCCTCTGTCATATATCTGTGATATACTGCATTTACATGTTGACTTAGTTACTGATGTAACTTGCTTTTTATCCAACACAAATGTTCAATATTGGAAATGGACAAATAAAATAGATAACTTAAGTTTTGTTACTTTACATAGATTTGTTTGTTTACATGACTCACATTCATCTATAGCAGTTTGACAAAAGTGAATTCTACACAATATCACACACACATCACTCAGATCACTCAGTTTCATGTCTGTTAAATGTGCTCATCTACAATACTTATCAAACATTATCCTGTCAGGTGATAAATAGATATTTAGTAATAGTCTTCAAGAAGTATATATGGTTTATGTAAATCCACTATTGAGTCGTGTACTTAATGGAGCTTCACTGTTAGTTATGCATTATAAAACATGTTTACAGCGAAATCACAAATATGCTATATTATGTAGGTCGCAGACATGGTAGATTAAGCCTGTGAATCCTGGGGATAGCGGTCTTTAGTACTTTTGCTTATATGTTGCTTACTTTACGCCTTAGTTTTAATAGATTATTAACTACAAAAACAATACCACTGTATGAAAATGACTTATACACTTCAATTTAAATAATTATTTTGGGGAAAAATATATATTCTCACCTTTGTCTCTCACAGCAAACTGTCATATTCGTCTTCTTTCCAGTTTAACGGCGGTTGGCATCCAGCTTATTGGTGCATTACCGCCCTCTTCTGTTTCGGAGTGTAGATCATATACGTTTTCCTACTAAAACGTACACTTCTCTCACATTGTCAGAGATGTATAAAGTACTAGAGAACCATACTTGAGTAAAAGTACAAGTGCTCTATCAAAAAAGTGAGTTGAGTAGAAGTTGAAGTGCTCTTTAAGCACCACACTTAAGTAGAAGTACTAAAGTATTCAACATTTTTTGTACTTAAGTATTGCAAGTAGTCTATTTTAAAATGTACTACTCAAGTACTGAAAGTAAAAGTAGAAGTATTGTGTTATATAGTTATTTAAGAATGTAGTCAAAAGTTTGAACATATTGTTTTTACTATTTCAAAATATTAACCTAAAGGACAATCACAATTCCTTTGACTGTAACATTTTGTAAACAAAAAATGGTTACAGGGTTAGTTCGCCCAATTTGCAAAATTATGTCATTAATAACTTACCCTCATATCGTTCCAAACCCGTAAGACCTCTGTTTATTTTTGGAACACGGTTTAAGATATTTTAGATTTAGTCGAGAGCTCTCAGTCCCTCCATTGAAGCTGTGTGTACAGTATTGAGATTGAGGAGTCACGTGCCGATTTGGGTTGATTTGGGAGGGGTCTGAGCCGGTCGGCCCTGATGGCAGGATACGCTATCTGTTGCCAGGGGCAATGCCTTCAGAACTTCACAGAGGCGCGACTAAACATTTCAGAGCGCTTTCATTTTTGCACATTTATTTTGTCGGCGGAACAGATCGAGACGGATCTACGAATACGCGAAAGAAAAGGAAGAAAGTAAAGCATTTAATGGGAATTATATTGTTTACAATGTAAGTCACTTTGCATTCACGCTGTTAATGGCTTTAATCTAACCAGGACATTTACATCTCACAATCACACATTTAACTACCCTAGCTAACCCAGAACTGGTTTGTCCACTTTGCAGCCCCCAACAAAAAAAAACCTAGTACAGTATGTGTCATTGGGTTAAAATCAAATTATAACTAAACATACACAGCTTTAGCCTACATCAAAACATGTTGGAAACGTTCGTATACATTGAACATCTCGTTACAATCTAGTGTTTACGAAACAGTCGCAGTTAATTACTTTGTCATTTTGGTCAACAAGTGCATTCTAAATGCAATGGACCCAGCCACAGCAGAAAGCCTCGTAACTTTCCAAAGACTTGTGGCTTTTAAACTCCTGCATTGTGTAGTAACTTAAACCAAAAACAATATAATTCCCAATGTCCATATGTGTGCATGGAGGTAAATGGTCCAGGTCTCTGTGCCGCTTGAGAGCTTCTCCAAATACTGCTGTTTTGCGCTTGGTGTAACCTAAAAAAAAAAAATGTATTCCATTGTTCCTATGTTTTCCATATGTATCGTGTGAGGTACTGCAGCAGTAACTTCCAGGCATGGTAAAACAGTGCAGAATTGCGAGAACCTCCTCTTAACAACACATTTAAACAATCCTGTTTCGCCGCCGGTATCCTTCGCTGTCGCTGTCATTCTGTTGTACTGCGGAGCTTCTGTCACGAAAACAAATTCCTCATATGTGTAAACATACCTGGCAATAAAGCTCATTCTGATTCCAACATGGCGGATATCGAGGGAGGGGCTTTGTGCTATGACGACAACTTCTCATTCTCAATACTGTCCATGTCCAGAAAGGTAAGAAAAACATCATCAAAGTAGTGTGACATCAGAGGGTCAGTTAGAATTTTTTGAAGCATCGAAAATACATTTTGGTCCAAAAATAGCAAAAAAAATTTTTACGACTTTATTCATAATTGTCTTCTCTTCCGTTTCTGTTGTCAGTCTAAGACAGTTCAAAACAAAGCAGTTTGTGATATCCGGTTCGCGAACGAATCATTCGATGTAACCGATCAAACTGAATTGTTTTAAACGGTTCGCGTCTCCAATACGCATTAATCCACAAATGACTTAAGCTGTTAACTTTTTTAATGTGGCTGAAACTCCCTCTGAATTAAAACAAACCAATATCCCGGAGTAATTCATTTACTCAAACAGTTCACTGACTAATCTGCTGTGAAGAGAGAACTGAAGATGAACACCGAGCCGAGCCAGATAACGAACAACAGACTGACTCGTTCACGAGTCAAGAACCGTTTCTGTCAGACGCATCCGATTCGTGAACCGAGGAGCTGATGATACTGTTCATGTGTGATTCAGCGTGAAGCAGACCGACACATAGAGCATCTGAACCGAACTGATTCTTTTGGTGATTGATTTTGAACTGATTCTGTGCTAATGTTATGAGCACAGGTAAACCGAAGGCTTGCAGTCAACGCCAATGACGCCATTACGTCGAGCGCAAAAGAACCGGTGAACTGTTTTCTTCAACTGGTTTATTGAATCGAACTGTCAGAAAGAACTACCGGTGATCCGAAAACCGATGCAACCGGTTCTTGACTCGTGAACGAGTCATTATCTGGCTCGGCTCGGTGTTCATCTCTCTCTTCACAGCAGTTCAGTCAGCAGCACGCGCAGTCTTCGCTCAATGATGCGCCAGCTTCATCAAACCTGCCATCTACAGTTCTGGCAGTGGTAATGTGGGTTAGTAATGGAATGATTCTTAACATTTTTATAATTGTAACGAGTAACGATGCAGCACATAAAAAAATATCGGAATAAAAGTATTAAACTCAGCGAAAATATGTACTGAAGTAAAAGTGGAAGTAGGAGAAAAAAATAATACTCTATTAAAGTACAGATACCGCCTTTTAGTACTTAAGTACAGTAGTGAAGTAGTTCTACTTCGTTACTATACATCTCTGCACATTGTCCCCTAACATTAATATCTACACACACATAATGCATCAAATCCTGCCTAAAACCCCTGCCTCCCTTAAAACTTAATCAATATCGTTTTGAGATCTCGCGTGGTTCTGTGTGATTTGGACAACTTCAAGTTACGTCTCCTACTTCAAGTTACGCCCACTTCAAGTTACGCCCCCGTCTTGCAGTCTGCAGACGTACACGCTTGCAACATGAAGCATTTTGTTGATTGTCACCATTGCAGATATTCATATGCTGGTTCTTGATATCTGTGTGTGTGTCTAAAAAGCACTGGAGTTAAAATGTTTGTATGTATTACACAGATTTAAAATCTATTCCCTGTAAACATTGCAGTACCTTTTTGCATGCTTTCACTGGGACGATTATTCAAAATCTAAACTTGTGAAAAAAACACATTATTTTGAATTTAATCACACCAGCTCATTGTGCCTATATGTTTATTGTATATCACTGATCTCTTGCCTCTACAAGACCACATACAGGGCTACAGAGAGAGACCTAGCACAACAAATCAAGGGTCAAGAGCACAACTAAATCAAACACTTATCTGCATGATGTTGGAATCATTTTAAACCAATAGAACATTGACATCTGATCCTCTGTAATTCTCAATAACAGCAGATGTTCATCACTAATGCACAATCATCATTTAATTAGTCACTTAATTATCTCATTAACTTTAACTCTTTGAGGACTTGGGATTTGACTTAAGACTAGTTTGTGACTTGGAAGTAATGACTTGATTCCTCCTCTGGTAAATCAGCTGCTGAGTTCATGGGTGGAGCAAAAATATGGCAGGACTTTTACTCTTTGGCCCCTGGATTACCCACCTCTGTTCACAACAGACCCGGAAAAGAGAAGACAATGTTGAATAAAGTCATAGTTTTTGTTATTTTTGGACCAAAATGTATTTTTGATGCTTCATTTGATGGACTACTTTGAAGAGGTTTTTATTACCTTTTTAGACATGGACAGTAGACCGTACACACACTTTTAAAGGAGGGACGGAGGTCTTACGGGTTTGGAACAACATGAGGGTGAGTCATTAATGACAGAATTTTCCTTTTTGGGTGAACTATCCCTTTAATGAGATAATTAAGAGACTAATTAAATGATAATTGTGCATTAGTGATGAAAACCTGCTGTTATTGAGAATTACAGAGGATCAAATGTTGATGTTTTATTGGTTTAAATGAGGCCACCGTCATGAAGATCAGTGTTTGAATTAGTTGTGCTAGATCTGTCTATGGAGGGCTTTCACACTGGCAGTTTAGTGTGGAATAGGGCATGGTTTGCATGAAAAATCTTCAATGTGAATGCTTTCATTAGACCCTGGTGCGTACTGGGGTGCCAAGTCTCAGACTTCCCGGAGAAGGAAAAAAAATAAACAAACTGAAAAAATCTTTTCAAAGTGATTCTGCTATCAAGCAACACAGACTCGGTGTGCACTTGTTCAGGAAGTGAAGTATCCTACGCATGCATAACACTGTCAATATCTTTGTTTCCTCAACACACAAGAGAGCCAAGATTGATTCCACACAATTCTAAAAGTCCAAATATTAAATTAATTAATATTAAATAATAAAAATTAATTATTATGCTGTGCATAATAGTACCAAAATAAAAAAATTACAATATGCTCAGTCAGTGTTCTCAATGTGTTTTCCGTGTGCAATTGCGATGACCTAAGGTGACTGCAAACGCACCTGGGTTCAATACAATTATTGAGTGTGAAAGCAGACCAACGCTGCAGGTGGTGCCAGGAACCAGTGCGCTCAGGCTCGGACCGCAGCAAACGAGCCTAGTGTAAAAGCCCTCTCTGTAGCTCTGTATGTGGTGTTGTGGAGAAGAGAGAACCATGATGCACAATGAGCATATAGTCACAATGAGCTATTCTTGAATTCCACTAATAATTAAATCATTTTCACTTTTGGGTTAACTATCCCTTTAATTAACTCTGAACTCTGCATTATAGAGTCCTGCCACTGAACAAAGCTGTAATATTGTAAAATCATGTCTGCTCTGGGTGTGAACATGGCACCCACACCCTGTCATATGATCCTGAGATTGTTTGTTTGTTTTAAAACAGGTTCTTTTTACTGGTGGATGAGTGCTATTTACTATTGTGTGGTCTCATGTCAAATTTCTTTTCTGAACTATCTTCAAGCAAGCCAAAAAGGTGATAATTTGTACACACACACACACACACACATGTACAGTTCTTTGTAGTAACTGATTACATGTAATCTGGATTACATAATCGAGGGCAGGGATAGGCAACTCGGGTCCTGGAAGGCCACTATCGTGCAGAGTTTAGCTTCAGCCCTATAAAAACTCATCTGCCTGTATCTATCTAGTAATCCCAAAAACACTGATTGTCTTTTTCAGGTGTGTTTAATTAGGGTTGGAGCTAAACTCTGCAGGATAGTGGCCGTCCAGGACTGGAGTTGCCTATCCCTGATCTAGGGTGACCATATGAGCCATTTTCACAGGCCGCGTCCTTGCCAAGTTTTCTTTTATTGCCTAAAATATCCAGATTTTGTCTGTTTGTGCTGGTCATCTCGATCTTTGTATGACATTCATAAGAGCTATAGAGAGCAGAGCATCTCTATACCATAAGGATGGGTCCTTATGCATTCAAATCACTCGCTTGGTACTTTGGTGTCATACAATGATTGGTGCACAGTGACGCTTCGAGTTGAATGAACAAATTATGTACGTGTATTTGCATTGCCTTGAACCTTCTCTGTAGATCTCACCTTCTCACACGCCACAATTGGTTGATTATGTAACATACCTGCATGTTATTGGTCAAACTACTTTGGATGTTTTAGGCAATATAGAAATCCTGGCAAGGACGCATCCTGGGAAAATGGCTCATATGGTCACCCTAGCTTTGTGGGTAGTCCAGGGTCCAAACAGTAAAAATCCAGACATATTTTTGCTCTACCCATGAACTCTAATCCCACGTTCTCAAAGAGTTAAAGTTAATGAGATAATTAAGTGACTAATTAAATGATGATTGCGCATTAGTGATTAACACCTGCTGTTATTGAGATTTACAGAGTATCAGATGTTGATGTTTTATTGGTTAAAATGATGTCACCATGATATTTTTAGGTTTTGAGTTGTCATAACTATGGAGCTCCTAAAGCTTTCAGTGCTTTTTAAATTTATGTAATACATACAGTTGCTTGTCATATACTTAGAACATCAAAAGTTGATTTCAGTAATTCTATTCAAAAAGTGAACCCATTTAAAACTGTGGGGAAGATTCACAAAGAGTGGACTGCAGCTTGAGTCAGTGATTCAAGTAATTCAGGCAAAAAGAGTCCCAACTAAGTATTAAGTGCTGTATATGCTCATACTTTTAATTTTCATACTTTTTAGTTGGCCAATATTTCTAAAAACCCTTTCTTTGCATTGATCTTAAGTTATATTCTAATTTTCTGAGATAGTGAATTCGGGATTTTCTTTTGTTGTCAGTTATAATCATCAAAATTAAAATAAACAAACTTTTAAAAAACATCAATGAACCAATATAACATACAAGTTCATCACTAATGCACAATCTTCATTTAATTAGTCACTTAATTATCTCATTAACTTTAACTCTTTGAGGACTTGGGATTTGACTTAAGACTATTTTGTGACTTGAAAGGAATGACTTGTTTCCTCCTCTGGTGAAATCAGCTGCTGAGTTCATGGGTGGAACAAAAATATGGCAGGACTTTTACTCTTTGGCACCTGGATTACCCACCTCTGTTCCTTCATTTTTATTGAAAATAAAAGCTTTTCTGATGTGATTTGAAATTTGAGAAGGGATGAAAAAAAAAAGATGAAAAAACTTTGTTACAAGGCATATTTGAACCCAGGTCAACTGCATAAAATTGTGAACAACACAGTTTTCCATCTGCACTACTAGAGTCAATGACTGCATTTTATCTGTTGTAATTTTTAATAAAAAATATATGAGGTGCCATTAAAGTGTAATATTACAAATTTAAGCATTTTCTTTCCAAACATTTCTTTGAATAAGATGACCATAAATGTGAACTCACAATTGAATGTAACCAAACAAACTATTGCTTTTTATAAAAATCTATATTAATGCCAGTAATGTTAACATGTAGGTGTCTTTTTGTTCGGTCGGCCAGCCATGTTGCCGCTGTAGTGGGTTTACGCTGAGATAATTCATACCCCTTCATTTAAATTTGGTCCCCTGAAAAACTTTTGACTCCAACCAAAAAAGAATTGAAACCAATACCCCTTTAGGTGATCACGCAAAATGGAGGGAAAGGGGAAGGGCTAAGGGGAAGAAATGGGATTGGGCCTAAATTACTTTTTTAAAATGATCTTCACGGTATTAAAAGTTATCAGAGCTGTCAGGGTTCACAATATAGCATACTGGATATTCAGTGATCAATTGTTGCTTTTTTTTTTTTTTTTTCGTTAGACATATATACCACATTTGAATTTTGACCATGCAATTAATTAATATGTCAAATATACTATGTCTGCTTTCAGATATCTGTTTGCTGCCTTTGTGACTGTATCAATTTTAATACTGACATTCACACAGAGATCAATTGTGACCTCCACTGAGACACAAAGTTTTAACTGCTTTACTAAAGCAGCAGTGGCAGCGGATGCTGGGACTTGCTCTGAGATTGGGAGGTATGATTCCAAAGAACCAAATTTATGATTCTGTTAAAAATTACTTGTATGAGACTTTTGTAACCACAGAGTCTGGAATACTAATATGGAGTCATTGTTTTTTATCATTTCAGGGACATCTTGATGCGTAAAGGTTCAGCAGTTGATGCTGCTATTGCCACTCTGCTGTGTTTGAGTCTGTTTAATCCTCACAGTATGGGCATCGGAGGAGGGGGGGTTTTCATCATATACAATTCATCAACAGGTACATAGGCTATGAAAGACTTAATGTTTTGGTTACGTACATAACCCTTGTTCCCTGATGGAGGGAACAGAGAGATTATGACACGAGACATTAGGGGATTTACTTGAGAGCCCCTATTAGTTAACAATTTGATCTAACAGTGATGTCACCATGAGCTTGTGATGAGGTCACAATATGAGGTCACAGTGAGCTAAAAGATTTATCATGATTTTAAAATCCTTTTGACCTATTATACAGTCCGAATCCATGTATGTATAAACAAGAAGCATTTATAGTTAAAAGCTTTAGTGTAATAGCTAGTGATGGACAGATCAGTTATTTTCTGTGAGCTAGTTCTTGTAGACAGTTTGATTCAATAAACTGGTTGAAAGAAACCGTAAACTGGTTCTTTTACGCTTGACGTGGTGGCGTCAAAACTATCAAATGTCAACTCAGTAGATATAACTTTATTAAGCTAAAAACCTCATAATCATGAAAAGTGTACAATTAAGTTTTGCAACAATGCACCCAAATACAGTGAAGGAGGAACCAAGTCATTCCTTTCAAGTCACAAACTAGTCTCAAGTCAAATTTCAAGTCCTCAAAGAGTTAAAGTCAATGAGATAATTAAGAGACTAATGAAATGATGATTGTGCTTTAGTGATGAACAGAGCATTACAGAGGATCAGATGCTGTTGTTTTATTGGTTAAAATGATGCCACCATCATTGAGATCAGTGTTTGCTTCAGTTGGGCTCTTGACCCTTTACTTTTTGTGTTAGATATATCTGTATAAAACTACACGTAGTGTTACAAAGCATTGTAACCAGTGCTGTGCAGAGAACAGCTATTAGCAACTTTTACAAGATGTAATGGTTGTTAGGCATGAGCTTGCTTATTTCCTAAACAATTTTGTTTTATTTATATGTTTAACCTTTTAAAGGTGCCATCTGTAATGTTTGGCAAAAACAAATCATGTCATACTCCACATTCCATACCAGATGGGGGCAGTATGCCTCAATAAAGTGAATTGGTCTACTCTAGACTAACAAACAAGAAACGGCATAGTCTCTATGCTCCGCCCGTACCTTCACAACAACCCTAGAGCCATAGCCGAAGCCTAAGAGGATGTTTTGCCTCCAGAGGAACGTTGGGTGATGTCAAGAGATTTTGAAACATGACATCTTCAAGCTACTCCCCTTCACCTTTACCAGTCAATATGTTCCTATTCGTTTTGTTCATTGTACATTTTGAGTTGTATATACACATTATTTGAATTAAATTAATTTGACAGACAGCATTCTGTCAACATCAGACAGCTGATGTTGAACAAGCTAGCACCAACCAACGTAACCAGAGCTGCCAACTCTCAAGCATTCACCGTGAGACACACGCAATTGACTCTTTTCACACGCTTTCACGCCACACATACATTTTTTCACGCACAGAAAAACCACGAAGCAAAGAGGACAAGGAGACCAACAGACTAGACAGAGCAGGTTATTTATGATATAATAAAATGGGTAACGTTAAGTTATAGCTAGCTAATTATCAAACGCAGCTACGGTTAGCCATCGCTAACATTTGCACGTTTATCGAACAGCCTTCGATACATTTCTATTTTATAACTTCCCGAAAACAAATACACAAACATATAAAACAAACTTCTAGCAAAATACTAACAGCATCTAACTTACCAATCCAAAAGAAATGTTGCAAGTTCGGAGTTGAACCTCATTTCTTTCAGGTCCATCAGTTGTCTCCAGCGATTAAAAGCAGTGCCGATGTTTACTCTGGTTCGGCTCCTTTTCTTATCGGATTTGATTTGTAATTCCGAGCGCGGTTGTTTCCCTGTAGCTGGTGGTGTTCTCTTGCCAAGGGCTTGAGCCATCCTTTCTCTCTCTTCCCTGAACTGAAGTAGTGGGCTGTACTTTCCACATGATTGACATCAGGTTCAGGTACGCCCACAAGCCGTGCAAGTTATTCATGTATTGCAGGTTGGCTGGTGGTTATGTTGCCCGCATACCGCCTCCCATTGCCGAAACTGGTATTACGACACCCGTCGGGCCGGGGCTAGTAATGCTAATGCTAATTAAGGTTGATATCTCTGCAGTACTATAACTTGACATTTTTTTAATGACATCATCGCCCTTATTTCTTCTCATTCTTTTGATGCGTGTAGGTCATGTTATGGATATTTTTACCTCAATTTTTGCATATGGCACCTTTAAATAACCAACCTTGTGTAACTGCAGCATGCAAATGAACCGTGATTTAATGGTTATGAATTAGAGGGCTTTTACACTGGGCTTGTTTTCTGCAGACCGAGCGAGATTGTTTCCGGCGCCGCCCCAATATTGGTCTGCTTTCACACTCAATAGTTGTATCAAACCCAGGTGCGTTTGCAGTCATCTTATGTCATCGCAAACACATACAGAAAATGCATGGATGACACAATGCGACTGAGCATAGTTGTAATTTTTTTTTGTTATTTTGGTGCTATTATGCACTGCATATTTAATTGTAATTAGTTTAATTTGGACTTTTAGGAGTGTGTGGAATCAACCTTGGCTCTCTTCTCCAGGTAGTCTCAGGTTTGGTACCCCAGCGCGCTCCAGGGTCCGATGACAGCTTTAACATTAGCGACTTTTCACAGGAACCATGCCCCGCTCCCCACTAAACTGCAGTGTGAAAGCCCCCTTAATTTTAAATCTAGTATATGCAATTCATATAAATATTTGAACCCTTGTTCTAGGGAGACACACAGACATGATGACCAAACATATGAATCTCTACAATGGTGACAATCAACACAATGCTTCATGCTGAAGTGCATGCTGGGTAAAACCATAGTAAAAACTCCTGTCATGCACTGCAGCATGAATAATTATTGTACCACTGTTGAGGATCATATGACAAGTGCTCATGTCTAAAAGCCTGAACATTTTTTATTTTTAACCAATAAGAGCAGGTGTTTATCAGTAATGCTGTATTATCTATTATCAATAACTCCTTAGCAAAAGGAGTGGTCCCCCCCTTGCTCAAGAAACCAAATCTTGACCCCTCTATTCTCAGCAATTACCGACCCATTTCAAAATTGCCTTTTATATCAAAACTTTTAGAGAGTTGTCTTTTCCCAGCTAAATTAATTTGTTAACTTGTCTAATACATTAGATAACTTTCAATCTGGTTTTAGATCGCTGCATGGAACAGAAACCACACTGTTTAAAGTCAGTAATGATCTGCTGCAACTTCTAGATTGTGGCTCATGTGCGATACTAGTCCTATTGGACTTAAGTGCTGCATTTGATACAATAGATCATAGAATTTTGTAACACAGGTTGGAAAAGGTGGTGGGAGTACAGGGGGTTGCGTTGCAGTGGTTCTCCTCTTATTTGAAGGACAGAACCTTTTCAGTGAGCATTGGAAGTGTCTCTTCTCGGCCAGTTCCCTTGTCTTGCGGTGTTCCCCAGGGATTCCATTTTAGACCCTTTACTTTTCTCCCTGTATATGCTGCCCCTGGGTCCCATCTTTAACCCCTTTACTTGCAAACATCGCAGACCGCCCCAGTTTATTATTGTTTCACTTTCACAGAACGTTAAACATCACTCTCTTATTGATCTGGACAAACTGTGCATCATTTGAAAGTTTAAAGACTCTAGCCTCGATATTTGACCAATGTTTTGATAAAACATTGTTGCAGTGTGTCACGGGCTGAAGAATCACACGACAGGGTTTAGTGCAAAAGTGAAGCCCCGGAGGGTGTATTTATTGACAGGTGCCTTGAACTGTGGTGGTGCCAGTGCTCATCCTCGGTGCCACGTGATCCTGTTTGCCGGCTGGCTGAGTGCAAGGGGACTTGGTGTCCGGTGCTCAGGTGGCGGGCTGGTCGATCCGCAGCATTCTGGAGGAATAAGAGACACAACATTAGTTTCTGTCGTCTTGAGATCCTCTCTCCCTGTGTCACATTCAGGCGCAGCTTTTATGGCCCTCTCCTCATCCGCTTCAGCTGGGACCGATCAGCCCGCTGTGATTGCGTGCAGGTGAATCTCCCTCGTTGCCAGGGCGACGCTGATAGGTGCCCAGGACACGGCTCACCCCCCCCCAAGCGTCGTCCTGGTTCCTCGGGTGAGGGGGGAGGTGGGGGCTGGGGGATGAAGAGTACCTGACAGACCTGAGAAAGCTGTCCACAGGCGGGAGAGTCCATCCGCATTAGCGTTGGCGGTTCCAGCTCGATGTCGCACATCAAAGTGGAAGTTCTGGAGCACCAGGAACCACCGCGTCACCCGGGCATTAGTGTCCTTACCCCGGGCCATCCACTGTAACGGTGCATGAGCGGTGAAGAGGGTGAATTTCCGTCCCAGTAGATAGTATTTCAGCTCCAGGACTGCCCACTTGATGGCCAGCGCCTCCTTCTCCACTGCCGCATCTGTAATAAGAAGGGACAGTTAAAGTCGGGAGCGCGCAACACTGGCTCAGATGTGAGCGCTGCTTTTATCCTCCTGAACGCTTCTTCTTCCTGGGTTCCTCACTTCACCTTCTCCGGCTGTCCCTTCTTAGTGAGGTCTGTCAGGGCTGTCGCTAGGGAGGAGAAGTTAGGTATAAAACATCTGTAGTACCCAGCCAACCCCAAAAAGGCCCGTACCTGTTTCTTGGTGGAGGGCCTCGGGGCTGAGAGAATGGCTGTCACTTTTCTCTGTTGCGGACGGATCAGGCCCCGGCCTACCTGGAAACCGAGGTACTGTGCTTCAGGTAGGGCGAGGTGGCATTTTTTGGGGTTGGCGGTGAGCCCTGGCCGCCGCAGCTCGAGAAGCACCCTCCGGAGCCGCTCCAGATGGTTCTCCCAGGTCTCCGAGTGGATGACGACATCATCAAGGTAGGCTGCGGCGTAAGCTTGATGGGGTCTCAGCATGATTTCCATCATCCGCTGGAAGGTAGCCGGAGCCCCGTGCAGCCCGAAGGGGAGAACAAGGTACTGCCAGTGGCCAGTGGGGGTGGAGAAGGCGGTCTTCGGTTTGGCGATCTCTGTTAACGGCACCTGCCAATAGCCCTTGGTGAGATCGAGCGTGGATATGAACCGGGCTCACCCCAGCCGCTCCAGCAGCTTATCGAAACGGGGCATCGGGTATCCGTCGAACTCGGAGACCTCGTTTAGGCGGCGGAAGTCGTTACAGAACCGGAGGGTGCCGTCCGGTTTTGGGACCATGACTAAGGGACTGGACCAGGGACTGCGGGAGGGCTCGATGATCTGTAGCTTCAGCATCTCTCCTACCTCCCCTTCGACTGCGTGTTGCCGGGCCTCCAGGATTCGGTAGGGCCGCTTTCGTACAATGGTCCCTTGCGCTGTGTGTACGTCATGCTGCAGTAGGTGGGTCCGCCCGGGACGTGGAGAGAACACATCAGAGAACTGACCGACCAGATGTTGAAGCTCTGTTTTCTGGGCAGCCGACAGGTGGGGGCTGACATCAACAACCACGGGTGAGGAGGCGGTTAGGGCCGCAACCTGAGTCCTCGTCCCCTCCCAGCGCTTCAGGAGATTGATGTGGTACAGTTGGCTTTCCTTCCGGCGCCCCGGCTGGCGTACTCTGTAAGTCACGGGCCCCACCTTCTCCGTGATGATGTACGGGCCTTGCCATTTGGCGAGGAATTTACACGCTGCTGTTGGGACAAGGACTAGGACGTAATCACCTGGCTGTAATTCCCGTGGTTGGGCCGCCCAGTCGTATCGTCGGCGTTGAGCTTCTTGGGCGGCCGCCAGGTGCTCCCGGACAAGGGGGAATTTGCGGACAATCCTCTCCCTCATCTTCCTCACGTGCTCGATCGTGGTTCAATGGGCGGTCGGCTGCTGCTCCTAGGCCTCCCTGGCGACATCAAGCAGGCCACGGGGCTGCCGCTCAAACAGAAGCTCGAAGGGTGTGAATCCTGTGGAGGCCTGGGGGACTTCCCGGATGCCGAAGAGGACGTACAGCAGCATTTGGTCCCAATCGTCGGTCATCCGCAGCCACGCGGCGGAGCATCTGCTTTAATGTTTGGATAAACCTTTCGACCAGCCCATCGGTCTGAGGGTGGTACACGGTGGTCCGAAGCTGCTTTACCTTCAGGAGGTGGCAGAGTTCAGCAATCATCCGGGACATGAAGGGGGTGCCCTGGTCGGTCAGTATCTCCCGGGGTATGCCGACCCGGCTGCACAGCAGGAAGAGCTCCTGGGCGATGGCCTTGGATGTGGCATTGCGCAGTGGAATGGCTTCGGGGTACCGGGTCGCATAATCCACGATGACTAAGATGTGTTCGTGTCCCCGGGCGGACTTTGGCAGCGGCCCTACGAGGTCCATTCCTATCCGCTCAAAGGGCACCTCAATGATGGGCAGCGGGATTAGCGGAGCTGGGGGAGGAGTTTGTGGTGACGTCCGTTGACAGTCCGGACAGGCCTGACAAAAACGCTTGATCTCCGCCTCCATGCCGGGCCAATGGAACCTGTCTTGGATTCGTTGAGTGGTGTTTTGCGCCCCCAGGTGGCCCGCCATAGGGTGGGAATGGGCAAGCTCGATGATAGTCTGTGTCTTTGTGCGTGGGACAATCAACAGCTTTACCTCCTCCCCTCTTCGCTGTGCGACACAGTACAGCAGGCCGTTCTGAACCACAAAGTGTGGGGTTGGGTGTGGTGGCAGTTGGACCTCTTTTCCCTCAACCACTCTCACCTGCTTCCAGCAGTGCTTCAGCCGATCGTCCCCGAGCTGCTCCTTCATAAAATTTCCCCCACCCCGTACCTGCTGGAACACATCATAGAAAAGGTTAGCACTTTGGGGGGGGCTCACCATCACGAGCGCTGTCCGAAGCCAGGAGGACAGGGCGCCGTCGGGGACCTTGGCTGACGTTCTTCCTCTTCTGGCGGTTCCCGGCAGGGCTGGCAGACCGGGTGACTTGGGTGAGCAGTTGGTCAAAGCCTGGCCAGTCTCTTCACAACAGGACGGGCACGGGCAGGTCCCTGACTACGCCCACTTCCAGTGGCCAGGTGCCGGTCCTCGTGGAGAGAGTCACCCGCCGGGTGGGTACGTTCTGGGTGTCCCCATGGATGCAGGTAATGGAGAGGCGGGCTTTGGTTCCCATCCGTGGGGGAAACAGGGAGGACTGGACCAGGCTTACCGCACTTCCAGAGTCCCACAGGGCTGTATACGGTCTGCCGTTAATGAAAACCTCAGTCTTAGGTGCCTCTCGTGGTGGCTCCAAATGGACGGCACAGCCTGCCAGCCAGGCGCGGTTGGGAGAGGATGGTGGCTCTGTTGGCATTGGCTCATTCTGTATGCCGGGAACCGCCGACCTGCTGACTGTGCGCTGGGTGCCCTCTGGCGTGCGTCGCTCCTGGTACACCCTCCGGGGAAATGGCGGTGCTCGCTCCCCAGCCTCTCGTCGCATCATCATCTCCGCTAGCTCAACGGCCTCGACGAGCTCTCCCACGGTGCGTGAATTCCTCATCCCGGCCGCCTGCTGAAGGGGCCGTGGCAGGGCACACAAATACCGGTCCACGACGACACGTTCGGCCACTTGGGCGGTGCTGGGGCTCCCGCCGAGCAACCAGTGATGGGCGAGGCGGTTGAGTTCGGTAGCTTGGGCGCGGGCTGGCAACCGACTATTATACTCCCAGGCTCGGATCAATTGGGCCGCGGCGATGGGAGACAAACCCACGCGCGCCAGAATTTCCTTCCGTAGTTCATCATAGGATTCCTTTTGGCGTGCTGGCATGGAAAAGTAGGCCTGCTGGGGTTCCCCGGTTAACAACGGTGCCAGTATCCGCGCCCACTCTTCACGGGGCCAGTCCTCTCGAGCGGCGATGGATTCAAACATGCCCAGGTAATGCTCTACATCGTCGTGGCAGGAGCTGGGTGGCTTGAGTGCGGGGGTCCGGCAACGGGCGAGCGGCAACTTCACGCTCCGTTTCTCCTTGTCGAGTGGCCATGTGCTCGAGGATCTGCTGCTGTCGAATGCTTATTTCCATCAGGTGCTTGAGAAGCTCTTCCATAGCTGGGGAGGGAGTCACCACCTGACGAGAAATCAGAAGGGGGAAAAAACAACAACTTGGTGAACCAATACAATCGTGTGGGTCGGTGATCCTTCAGCAATTTGCCTGCATTCTCCACCAGTGTCATGGGGGTGAAGAATCACACGACATGGTTTAGTGCAAAAGTGAAGCCCCGGAGGGTGTATTTATTGACAGGTGCCTTGAACTGTGGTGGTGCCAGTAGTGTCCAGTGCTCATCCTCGGTGCCATGTGATCCTGTTTACCGGCCGGCTGAGTGCAAGGGGACTTGGTGTCCGGTGCTCGGGTGGCGGGCTGGTCGATCCGCAGCTTTCTGCAGGAATAAGAGACACAACATTAGTTTCTGTCGTCTGGAGATCCTCTCTCCCTGTGTCCCCTTCAGGCGCAGCTTTTATGGTCCTCTCCTCATCCGCTTCAGCTGGGACCGATCAGCCCGCTGTGATTGCGTGCAGGTGAATCTCCCTCATTGCCAGGGCGACGCTGATAGGTGCCCAGGACACGGCTCACAAGTGACAGTTATTTAGTAATTTATGTCAGGAGTGCAAAATAATAAATCCGTATTATGCCACATTTTGAATGGAAATTCACCACTCATTCATATTCAGTCACGGCTGCAGCGGTTTATTTGTGTTCACATAGACTCACTGAACAGCGTCAATAAGGATTTATAGACCAAAGATGCATATCTGCGGAGATATATGGATATATTTACTGATGTTTACTTCATATTTCTTCAGACAGAATTGTCATTTCTATTCATTTTACACATATTTACGCGATCTGATGATAAACAGCCTCTCCCAGCGCTGTCTCTGTGTGTTTGCTTCCGTGTACTCGAGATGTGACACAGACAGACTCTGATTGGACCTTCGGCTTGTCAATCTTTAGAGTGTCATAACCGCACATTGCCACATCGTGTCACATGGTTCGTGTACACTTCCTGATTCAAATCTGCTCATAACAATACTGATATACCTCTGTACACAAGAAATATCTGAATAATAAACCCACGATTATGATAGTAAAGCTTGGTATAAGATTTTCTTGAGATCTGGGGTGTTTTTATAAAACAAAATCGAAAATGTACATGTGAAATGCTAACTTGTGCAGCGACGTAAAAAGGCTATAAATAGCATATTTTTACAACAGTGAATGACCAAATTCCACCCACGATTGCAAAAGAAAGTTATTATAAACACTCGAGCAGGGTTTAAAGTGAGTTTTGAGCAGAGGTGGGTAATCCAGGGGCCAAAGAGTAAAAGTCCTGCCATATTTTTGTTCCACCCATAAAATCAGCAGCTTATTTCACCAGAGGAGAAAGAAAAGTAATTCATTCCTAGTCACAAACTAGTCTTGAGTCAAATCCTAAGTCCTCAAAGAATTAAAGTTAATGAGATAATTAAATGATTGTGTTTTTTAGACACACACAGATATCAAGAACCAGCATTAGAATCTCTAAAATGGTGACAATCAAAAAAAAAAAAAAAAAACGCTTCGTGTTGCAATACATGAAAGACTCCCACAATGCACTGCAGTATGAATAATTATTTTCAACACTGTTGGGGATCATATGATAAATGGTCATGGCTAAATGCGTAATCCCAAACTGCGTTTTTTTTTTATTTTTTATTTTTTATTCCTTAATATTGAAGCTGCATTTAACCTGTCCAAAGTGCACACACAGAGCAGTGAACAGACAGCAGTCCTTTCTAACCACCAAGCCACAAATTATTTTATTTAAAATTATAATCAATAAATTTAAATCGAGATCACACAGTCATCAATAGCATAAATTACCAGATAGATTAAGATTTGTATCAGCATTGCACAAATATTTGCTGGAAAACAATGATGCAATAGCTTAGAAGCAAATTTATCTGCAGTATGCAGAAACCTCTGGTTTTGAGTAAAAGTGTACTAATAATTTCATAAATTGTCTGATGTAGCTTGATGCTAACATAGCTCTAATGCTACTAATAGCAGGTGCATTTCTTCATAATGCATTTCTGTCACAATAATTCAGGTAAGGTCGTAAGAAAATGTTTTGTTGTATTTTTTTAGTAAGCCTTTTGATAAATAAGGGCTAAATGCATACTGAGGCTGAATTGAGATTGCAGTTTAGTGGATTGTAAAGCTTGAAAAAACCACAACGACGGCTAATAAAGGTGGAATAAAGGAAAAAGAATAATGCGGATAATGTGTCATATCTGGCGGAGGTGTGAAAGACTTGTTTGGAACCATGAATCAGGTAGTTTTCAAAGCCAAACAGACAGACAAAGCACACAGGAGGGTTTACATGTGAGATCTTACAGAGATGACAAGTGCCATAAACCAATCTGATTAGCCTTAGAAAATATTTCATAAAATTCATAGCTTTACAGATTAGATTAGCCACACTGTGTTTCTAAACTCATATCATACATCAACAATTTTTTAAATACATTTAAAAAATATGTTTTTAATATTTTTATTTTTGTTTTTATGTTTGAGCTCATATATCTCTATTATCATAACAGTCTGAGTCAGGGCCGGCCCGCGGCATAGGCGGTATAGGCAAATGCTAAGGGCGCCACTCATCCATAGGGGCGCCAGAATGAGTGAACTAGTGAATTTTTTTTTTTTTTTTTTTACATATATTTTTTTTTATAATAGGCTACTATTTAAAAACCATTAATTCGAAATACTACCAAATAAAGCAAACAAAAGTCCGGCTCTTCAATCTTCCCCCGCCCATCGAGTGCTTGAAGTGCGTCAGAAACAGAGCGCGCGCGCGATCAGTTGTTGGTAATGTGTTGTGTAGCGTGCCCGACGCCGCATCCAATGTAGACAGCACTGCTTTTGTTAACACACAGCTCGTAGAAACGGGCCTGGCAGCTCGCGCCAGTTCTAGACACGGTGAAAGTTTTCTGATTGTGACGGCAGGCCGAATTTACATGACACATTATAAATGAGCATAGTCTGCGATAGATACAGTGCCAAAAAGAAGAGAAGAGGATAAAGACAGAGGTAAAGAGATGTAGTGAAAGAACAATTTATTGCATAGGAGTAAGATACTATAATTTCATGGCAGTTATTTTTACCTTAAACTTAATGTTAGCAGTTGTTCTGAGTTCTGAGTCCCCAGTGTAGAACTTTCCAGCAGGTGTCACTACTGTTTGTTTATGTGTATTACAAGTGATGGATGTTATTTTTATTTTCTTGGGTAGTTGAGGAAAATGTATACATTTATCATCTTATTCTAAATGCAAGCACATTTATGTTATATTTTATAAATGTTCTAATATTACTAGGTCGCAGATATGCATCTTATCATTCCTAGTCACCAGATTGTGAATCTGTACATGCGTAGTTAGTGAGTGCACAGGCGCCGCATTTATTTTTCATTTTCATTCTGTCGTTGATCAGGACTGGTACGCTTGCCGGTAAGTGTCTGTAAACTGGCATTGCTAGTATTTCAGATCTAAAAATAATATCGCATGATCGTGTCATTTCATTAGTTCTTTCTGATGTTTGTTTTGTTTCATTGCAGGTTTACAACCTAGCGATCTATAGTGATTAATTAACTGACGAGCTAAACGTCACATATGACGAGCTGTGTATGTGTGCTCAATAAATGCTCAAAAAGTGGCTCGAGTTGTATCCGCCGTGCTTGTCCTGAAACCCTTCCAGTGGGGAGTTTACTGAGCTATAGAAGGTAGCTTAGAAGAAAACTGGACAGTTGTAAACCGCCGTCGGAGCCGTGCTAGGAAATTCACGGACACCGAGCGGGGGAGAAGCCATCGTTGTTGACAGAAGTCGGGATCGGAGACCCATATACTGAGAAGGAAGCGGCCGTTAACAACTCCACTGCAACGGAAGAGCCGAAGTCAAGAGCTAACGGGGGCCGTTAAAGTGCTGAATGACTGTGAGTAAGACTGTGTGATTAATAACAGCTGCGGAGCTATAACAACGCGACTATCAGCCGTAACAGCTGAGTCTAATCTTTTGAAGCGAATCTTTCTGAACGAGTCATTTGAGTCGACTCCTCTGAACGATTCTTTTTGAACGATTCTTTTTGCTAAAAAGTGATTTTAGTGATTTTGATCACTGGGAAGAGGATAAAGATACGAGAAATGGCAGATGAAAAACCAGATCTGGAGAGTTTAAAACGGAAACGTTCAAATGCACAACGAATCTTTACAACAAGAATAAACCGCCTTAATGTCAGTGCTGGCCGTTTACGTGAAGCTGAATTGTCAGAAGAGTTAGTGAAGTTGAAAGATGATTATGACAAACTCCTTGATGGCAGTAATGAGTATGTTGATGCATTAAGCCAAATAGATGCTACGGGTGATGACAGTGAGTCGCAGGATGCTCTGGCGAGGAGAGATGCCAGTGAGCAAAAATTCCTTGAAACTGAGAGTAAAATCATGGAAATGCTGTGGACTAAGTATGCAGAGCCAGACATAGATGCTCTTGTAAAACAGTTCAAATCTGCTTTTAATCGAGCTGAGGCACTCGGCACAAGTAAAGTGCCATGGGCGCAGCAAAGGGTCGAAAGTGGTAAACTGGAGAGGAAACTCCATGAACTCAGGGATGCTGTGTACACTTGGAGAGATTATCGACCATATGGAAGAGACAAGTGGATGCTCTTTTTATCATTAAGAGAGGATAAAGAGCAACTGATGGATGGGTGGACATACAGACGTGAGGATGAGGTTATGAAGAGGGACAGTACAGAACTAAAAGGCCATGGTGAGGAGGCCGAGGATGAAGACGAGGGAGGAAATGATGTGGTCGGTGGGCATGTCATAACAGATATCAACAGCCTTACAACTGCAGATAGCATCACCTTTACCCAACCAGTAGCTCTTGCTATTGCTACTCCACCTGTTAACAGTCAGCCTGCTGTTGTCAGTCCACCCGCTGAGGGGCAGGAAACTGTATATGTAACAAGTTCTCCTTCATTCATGTCTACAGACAGAGTAAGCATCTCTACTTGTGCTGCCAGATGTTCTACAGCCATTAGTCAACCTCAAAGCAGGTATGGCACAGCTACTGCACACAATGCCTCCCAACAAATGTTACAGCCCGTTCTGCAGTCAAGAAGGTCTGATAGTGGGCTTGGTGTCAGTTTCACCCTACCTTCAACTTTTGCCAGCACGCCACAATTGTTGAACGATCATGCTACTCCGCCTGTTGATCTTAGCATGGGACAAAGTAGTAGCATGCCATATAGTAACCCTGGTTCGCACACTGGTGCAGAAAACAGCTCTCAGTGGGCCCGACCAAGAATAAAGCTCACACCAATAAGCTTACCTAAATTCTCCGGTGACCGGAGGAGTTATTGGCGTTGGAAGGCTGAATGGGAAAGTATCCAGGCACAAGCAGAACCTACAGGGTCTAGGGAATGCAAGAAACTTCACTTACTGGATAGTATAAGTGAGTCAGTGAAAAGTGAACTCAGGCTATATCGGTGCAGAGATGCGAATGATATCTTCAGGGAATTGGAGAACCATTATGGTGACAAGGCACACACGGCCGAAGAGATTGTGTTGGAGCTTCAATCACGACCTGCTGTAAAGAACCATCAGCCACGAGAAACGTTAGAGTTGATTCTAGCAGTGGAGAGGGCAGTACTGGATCTCTCAGACCTTGGGTGCGAAGATGCTGTACGCAATCAACTTGTGATTCGGTCTTTGGAGAGTAAACTCCCTGATGTTATGAAAAGAGAGTGGCTCATGTGTGTGAGAAATCCTGTAAATGATGTCCATCCTGGAAACCGTTTTGACAGGCTCTTGATGTTCCTGGAAGACCAAAAGTCATTGCTCGTGAGGTTGGAGCAGTTGCTGCCCAGCAAACCATGGCCTGCTAATGCTCCTGAGAGACCAAGCCACCGGGAGAAACCAGGTGACAGATGGAGAGAGAAGAAGTCTTTCACTAAGACTACAGTAAGTGAAGTCAAAAGAGAATCCAAGCAGTTACCATGTGCCGTGTGTGGTGATGGAGATCACGGAGGTAAACTGTTTCGTTGTAAAACTTTCAGAAAAGCCAATCTGTCAGAAAAGAAAGCTCAAGTGAAAAAGGTAAAAGCATGTACAAAGTGTTTGGATGTTCACGGAGTCGAGAGTGACTGTACTCCAAAGTTTCTCTGTCGTAAAGATGAGTGTAAGAAAGGCGACACTCCAGCGGACCACCATTATTTCCTTTGCCCTAAGGCGTCAACAAAGAAGGACACTGTTAAAAGGGAAAATAAAGAAGAGGAAAAGAGGCGAGCTCGAGGTCCAACAGAGGAGCAAGAGGCTGTGTTCGGTGAGTTGGGACTGACTCCTCACCAATTGGAAGCTGTCCGCAGAGCCTGTACTAACAAGGCGACATCGACAGTGTGTCCAGGCAAGAGTCTGATGCAACAAAGTGGTTTGAAAGAACATCCAGTCCTTATGATGCTCGTACACGTCACGACAAAGAGAGGAGACAGCCTTGGAGCTTTGGTTGATCTTGCTTCTGACACGAATTACATTACACACCAAGCTGCAGAAAGGCTCGGACTGAATGGTGAACCGGTTTCCCTTGTCGTGTATGGTGTTGGTACGATGAAGGTGAGAGTTGATACAAAAAGGTATCTCGTAAAAATAAAAGTGTGGACCTCCCGAGGAACTCTGAAACTCCACGAGATGATTTGCTATGGGATGGAAGACATCGCTAAAGTGGATCGAGTGGTGAAATCGGAGCGGCTAAAGCAATTTTTCCCTGAAGTAGAGCCAGGAGAATTGGCCCGCCCAAAAAAGATTGATCTTTTAATCAGCACTCGTGAAGGGCGATTAGCTCCACAAAGATTGCAAAGGGTTGGCGATTTAGTGTTGTGGGATGGTCCTCTGGGCAAGATCGTGAGTGGTGTGCATCCAGACCTCTTTGAAGATGTGGAGGTGGCTGCATGGCGGTCGAAGACACACTTTGCTCATTCAATGAGGACGGTAGCCGTCAAAGTTGAAGAACACTTGGTTGCAAGGCCAGGAAGCCATTTGGAGCAAGGAAACATAGCAGAAGTTCGAACGACAGCAGTGTGCAATAAAGAGGTCTTTGAGTGGCTAAAGTGGGACAGCATCGGTGCTGCCTGTGATCCTATCTGTGGAGGATGTCGCTGTGGAAAGTGCTCGCCGGGAGGAAAGGAGATGTCCCTAGCTGATGAGAAAGAGCTGGAGATAATAAAGGCAGGTCTAACCTTCAGAGAGGGAGATGCGCACAGTGACCAGCCCCACTGGGATGCGAAGTATCCCTGGATGGAAAACCCAGTCTCTCTTCCTAACAACCGAAAGGCTGTGGAAGCAACATTCCTGAGAACGGAGAAGCGGCTCATGAGAGACCCTCTGTGGAAAGAAGCTTACACGAAGCAAGTCCACGAGATGGTAGAGAGGGGAGCTGCTATTAAGCTCACTAAGGATGTTATGGACAGCTGGAAGGGTGCTGTGTGGTGGGTGAGTCACCTAACAGCCCCAAACCCCCATTCAGTAACTACGCCAGTACGACTCGTCTGGAACAGTAGCCAGGAGTTTGGAGGGGTCAGTATGAATAGTATTTTGCTTAAGGGCCCAGATGTCTTAAATCCCATCAGAGCGGTGCTCCTTAGATTTCGGGTGGGAGAACATGCAGCCATCGGAGACATCACCAAGATGTATAATTCGGTCTGGCTGGAGGAACAGGAAGTCCATGTGCATCGATTCCTATGGAGGGACTCACCGGAGGATGAGATTGAAGATTACGCTGTCGTGAGGGTGAATATGGGGGATAAACCTGCGGGATGTATTGCGCAGGTTGCCATGCGAGAGACCGCAAAGTTACCCCAGTTCTCTGAGATGAAGGAGGAAAGAAGGGTAATCGAGGAAGACTCCTATGTCGATGATCTCCTCACATCCCACAATGACCCACACCGTCTAAACAAGATTCAAGAGGGAGTGGAGAAGATACTAAGAACAGGAGGTTTCTACCTCAAGCCTTGGATCCGGTGTGGTCAAAGTGGGAGGAGAGAAGAGACCAAGTCCAAAACCATGACTCTGACTTTACCCAACCAGTTAAGGGAGGAAGATAACAAAGCCCTGGGGGTTGGTTACCTTGTGCAAGAGGACAAACTCTTTGTGATGGTCTCTATCAACTTCTCCAGTAGGAAGAAGAAGATGAGAACTGAGATTGACCTCACTGAAGGGGAAGTAGAAGTAAAAACACCAAACCCACTTACTCGTCGTGTTCTACTGAGTCAAATCGCTGGACTGTATGATCCGATCGGTCTAGTAACTCCTGTGAAGCAGAAAGGAGTAATCCTTGTGAGAAGAGCCTTCCACGAAGCTGGTAAGCTTACTAATGATACCTGGGATGAACCTCTGTCTGACGAGCTCAGAGGCAAGGCAATTGAGCTGTTCAAGGAGTACGCTCGTCTGAGTAGTATTAAGTTCTACAGAAGCCTTACGCCTTCTGGCTGGAAAGATAGACCCTAGGGAATCACATTTTCTGACGGGAGCTGTGAGTCCTATGGTGCAGTACTTTACTTAAGATGGGAGACATCAAATGGTGTAGTCACTCGGCTAGTGGAGTCAAAGGCCAAGTTAACTCCTCTCAACCAGAAAGGTGATGCAGTTATGGCAGAGGTATGTGGGGCTGTCTTTGCCACACGTCTGAAAGGATACATGTTGAAGCATGGACGGTTGGACGTAGAGAAGTGGTATCATTTCATTGACAGTCAGACGGTGCTTGGAGCCATCCAGAGAGAGAGCTATGGTTTCCAGACATTTTTTGCGAACCGAATCGGGGAAATTCAGAAGGCTGGACCTGTAACTGACTGGTGGTGGATACCAGGCAAAGTCAACGTCGCTGATCTAGTCACAAGAGGGTGCGCTCCTGATCTGCTGGGTGAGAATTCTGTGTGGCAGAAAGGTCCCGAGTTTCTCTCTGATCCAGTCGAGGATTGGCCCATAAAGTCAGCCTCAGAAGTGGCAGTTGATGCAAGAGAGGTAGTGAGTAAGCTCCAGAGAAAAGCCTTTTCAGCAGTCCTTACCAGAGTTCAAGCCAAGAAATTGTTACATCTTGGCCGGCTTGGTGGTGAAGATCCAATAGTCACAGATGGAGAAAGCGGGGCTTCACTGTCCTCTGAAAAAGGGAAGAAAGTAACCTTAACTGAGACTAAGGAAGAGGAGACTCTGTGGGGAGCCGCACTCATAGACCAAGTGGATCCAACAAGGTGCAGTTCTCTTACTAGACTTTGTGGAATAGTTGGTTATGTCCGCAGAGCTGTAAGGAAGTGGTTGGCTCGTGTACGTAGGGCCTCCAAGCCAGCAAAGTGGGAGGCAGTATTGACAGTTAAGGAACGCGAAGTTGCATTCCAAGACCTGTGCTTAGCTGCCCAAAATGGAGTTATGTTTCCTGTGACCACGCTAAACAGGCTTGTTGTAAGCAGGGATGGGGCTTCAGGGCTCCTGAGATGTCATGGTAGAGTCCAGGTTTGACCCAGGGAGAGATTGGTGTACCTTTGGTTCCCTACAAGGCATGGATTAGCGCTCTTCTCACGAGAGAGGCTCATGAAGCTAACCACGAAGGGGTTGCTGGCACACACCTCCGTGTGAGATCTAAAGCATGGGTGATAAGGGGTTCAAGGATTGCCAGAAATGTTGTTGATTCTTGTATGCATTGCCGGAAGATCAAAGCAAAAATGTGTAAACAGGTAATGGGTGAACTTCCCCTTGAACGAACTAAACCAGCCGCACCATTCGAGTTTACAACATTAGACCTTTTCGGTCCCTATGTTGTTAAAGATAGTGTAAAACGAAGAACGGAGATGAAAATCTGGGGTGTGGTGTTCAGCTGTATGGCTTCAAGAGCAGTACATGCTGACATTGTAGAAGATCTGTCGACGGAAGGATTCCTGAAAACATACCAGCGCTTCACAGCTCTCAGGGGTCACCCAAGAAAGCTTTGGTCGGACCAAGGGACCAACTTTATGGGTGCCAAACCAGTATTACAGGAGCTTTATGAGTTCCTAAGTAACATTGACAAGGATCAGGTCCAGAGGAAAGCAGTAGTTGAAGGAACCGATTGGACATGGGTGTTTCACCCGGCAGACTCTCCCCATCGAAATGGAGCAGCTGAGGCAGCAGTTCGTGTACTCAAGAGGGCGTTAAGTAGTGTTGGCAAGGGATGTAATCTGACAGCGCTAGAGTTCCAAACCCTTCTGTACCTGGCTGCTAATCTGTCGAATGAGAGACCTATCGGTGCCAGAGCTCAGGTACAAGACGAGACCGTGGAAGTAATCACTCCCAACTCACTTCTGCTTGGTCGTGCAGGACCCAGTGGGGACTCACGAGGGTTTGAGTATCCAACTTACCCCGTTGTGCGTCTGAGAACAATCCAGATTAAGGTTAATAAGTTTTGGAAGCATTGGAGTCAGCTGGCAGGTCCAAACCTCTACATCCGGCAAAAGTGGCATGCACCTGCTAGAAATGTTGCAGCGGGTGACCTGGTATGGTTAGCTGATCAGAACGCACTGAGGGGCCAGTTCAGGCTGGGTCGAGTCGTGGAAGTGTGTCCTGATGCGAGGGGTGTAGTACGAGATGTGAGAGTGGCAACATGTCGAAGTTGTCCAGTTTCCGGTGGGCAATCCAAGAGAAACCGAGTTGAGGACAACTATCCCTCCACCATTCTCCACAGGGATGTTAGAAGGTTGGTGGTTCTGCTTCCAGTGGAGGAGCAGTAAAGGATCCCCACCATGGTGTGTTTCGGTATAGGATCCCCACCATGGTGTGTTTCGGTAAAGGTTCCCCACCATGGTGTGTTTCGGTGAAGGATCAAGACTTTCCCCACTACCATCCTCCTCAAGGCTGGTAGTGTGTTTCGGTAAATGAGGTTGTTATGTCATCAAGAACAATTTGTGTTGTTTCAGACATTAAAACCATCTTGAAGATATAAGTATTAATGTTATAACGTAATATGTTTATTCATTTGGAAGTATGCAGTGTTATTTGCATGGTTATGGAGAAATGTTATGTCTAAAAGGGAATTGTTTGGTTATGGTGGCCTACTTGGATTTTAGAATCAGTAGACCAAGTGGGAGGTGTAGAACTTTCCAGCAGGTATCACTACTGTTTGTTTATGTGTATTACAAGTGATGGATGTTATTTTTATTTTCTTGGGTAGTTGAGGAAAATGTATACATTTATCATCTTATTCTAAATGCAAGCACATTTATGTTATATTTTATATATGTTCTAATATTACTAGGTCGCAGATATGCATCTTATCATTCCTAGTCACCAGATTGTGAATCTGTACATGCGTAGTTAGTGAGTGCACAGGCGCCGCCTTTATTTTTCATTTTCATTCTGTCGTTGATCAGGACTGGTACGCTTGCCGGTAAGTGTCTGTAAACTGGCATTGCTAGTATTTCAGATCTAAAAATAATATCGCATGATCGTGTCATTTCATTAGTTCTTTCTGATGTTTGTTTTGTTTCATTGCAGGTTTACAACCTAGCGATCTATAGTGATTAATTAACTGACGAGCTAAACGTCACATATGACGAGCTGTGTATGTGTGCTCAATAAATGCTCAAAAAGTGGCTCGAGTTGTATCCGCCGTGCTTGTCCTGAAACCCTTCCAGTGGGGAGTTTACTGAGCTATAGCAGGTAGCTTAGAAGAAAACTGGACACCCAGACTGTGATTTTGTACAATAATTTTTTATTATCACTTTTTTATTAATGTTTTACTCTACTGTTGTGCAGTTTTGGGGGGATACAGTACAGGCCAAAAGTTTGGAAACATTACTATGTTTAATGTTTTTGAAAGAAGTTTCTTCTGCTCATCAAGCCTGCATTTGTTTGATCAAAAATACAGAAAAAATGTAATATTGTGATATATTATTACAATTTAAAATAATTTGTTTTCAATTTATTATACTTTAAATTATCATTTATTTCTGTGATGCAAAGCTGAATTTTCAACACCATTACTCCATTCTTCAGTGTGACATGTGACATCCAGTCTATCACATGATCCTTTAGAAATCATTCTAATATGATGATTTATTATGAGTGTTGGAAACAGTTCTGCTGTAATGTGTGTGTGTGTGTGTGTGTGTGTGTGTGTGTCTATATATATATATATATATATATATATATATATATATATATATATATATATATAAATGCTAAATCATGAACACAATGACAGGGTGAAATGGGCTGTGATGCATGGGGCGCCAGGTAAAATCTTGCCTAGGGCAGCAAATTGGTCAGGGCCGGCCCTGGTCTGAGTGATTCTGATTCCTGAAATATAAGGTCTCTTACCACTACTATGCGGATGTTTAGCCCATTAGCTATCTCTCATTTGGGCCCTCTTTCTGCTTGTGTTCAAACTGATGTAAGAAATCTTGGGGTTGTATTTGATTCGTGTTTAAAACAAATTAGCACCGTAGTGAAGGGAAGTTTTTATAATTTGAGAATGATTGCAAAAATAAAACATTTATTGTCTTATGAAAATTTGGAAACCGTAATCCATGCCTTTATAACTTCACGCTTGGACTATTGCAACTCCCTTTATAGCGGCTTCGCTTGCCTAAAGCTGTGATATCCCGTTTACAAACTGTGGAAAAGGGTCCAGTTATCGTTCGTTTATTTGTTTTTTTAGAAAAATGAATAAACGAGAAACCACTCCTTTTTTCATTTTTTCATTATTTTAGAAAAAAAAATTATGACTAGATTTTTCGTTTTGCCGTTTTTGCACGGAAATCAGAAAATCCACTTGATATTCCGTTTGGGTCCTTTGGGTGGTGCTAAATCTGATTGGTCATTGTTTTTCAAAAATAAGAGTTTTCCCAAAATCTTCTTTTTTAGCCTGTAAAATTAATATTCTATATATGCATGCTATTTGTCACCCAATTATTTGTCTCCATTGACTGAAAAAATCTATTGAAATAGCAAATTTATCATACAAATTAAAAAATACATTTATTCTTTGTTTTAGATGTTTTTATCAACTTAAATTCTTAGGAATAATATATTTTTTATAATGTCTATTTGTTATTTAAGGCCTGTATGCACATACAGGATATAGGGGGCTGGGGGCTTGAGTTTATGTTTGGGCCCTACTTACCCTACAAACATCATGATGGAGTAGCACAAATTACACATTTAAATATGCTTTTTATGGTTCCTAGAGCAAGTAATATGCACCATGCATTTAGCCAAAGTATAGCGGTGGGCTAATATTACATCATCATTATAATACAATATAATGCAGGATGTGCTCACCCGGTTGAGAGAAGATCAAAACCAAGAGTAAGAGAAAACTGTATTTTTAAATTCATTGTCATAGCTATCTGTCATGAGTCAGGTTTATTCCCTTTTCTCTATCTCACTCTTTCTCACACATTTACCTACACACACACACACATGCACCTTATTAGCTCATTATCATATTACAGTCTCTCTTCATGCACCTGTTTGTCATTGCAATCAGTGCTTGCACTGATTTGCTTTGAAACCTGTTTCTACTTTGCCCTAAGTGTTCACCCTTTATCTGGTGTTTGCTCTGGTAGATTCTTTGTTGGATTATTGTTACATGTCATGCGTTTCGTCAGCAGTTTCATCCTGTCTGTATTGAGAAGTACTCACCTAATTCTTGTCTTGTCTGCCTGGAACAGTCTATCCCAAAGTATTTGCTGTGTTGCTGCTGTATGTAAACCTCTGCGGTTCTCTCACCCTGACTGAATTGTCTACTCCTGAGCTTCAAGTCTGCTTCAAGGGAGTCCTCCTCTGTTATTCAGCAACACAGGAGTCTTTCCTTTCAAGTTACCATTTACCAGTTTGGTGTGCTTCAATTACGGACTGCCTTTGTTATTTATTATTTTATTAAAGACTGTTATTCTTGTCATCTCTGCTTTTGGATCCTTTATTCATCACTGTGACAGAATAATCCAACCATCATGGATCCAGCAGTAGCTGACTTCGCTACAGAGTTCCGGACTCTGGCAGCTACAAGTGAGTGGAATGAGCCTGCACTAACCGCACGCTTTCTTGAAGGGTTGAATGTAGACCTCAAGGAGGAGATCTATGCACGGGGGTCACCAACTCAGCTCGATCAGCTTTGACAAGTGTTTCGAGCAAAGGCGTCGAGTTCGTTCTCCATATTCCACACCATGTGACAACTTTTCTTCTGCTACTGCCTCTCTTCAGAACCAACCTGTTTCTGTACCCATGCAGCTGGGGAGCGTGCGCATCTCCCCGGAGGAACGACAGCGGTGAATTATTAACTGTCTCTGCCTTTACTGTGGGAAGGCTGGCCACTTTGCTTCATCCTGCAGTTTAAAAGCCAAAGCTCGCCAGTAGACGGAGGAGTACTGGTGAGCGCTTCCGTCATCTCCTCATCACCCAGGTCTCGAACCACTATTTCTGCTGTTCTCCGTTGGGATGGTTTTTCTGTTACCGGTCTTGCCCTTGTCGACTCGGGTGCCGAGGGCAATTTTATTGATGAGATGTGGGCTCGTGATAACAAGATTCCCTTAGTTTATTTGACTGACGTCACCTCTGTCTTTTCCCTGGATGGCAGAGAGCTTTCTTCAGTTCGTCGTGTCACCAGTCCGGTTAGTCTCACTGTTTCCGGCAATCATCATGAGACAATTTCATTTTATGTTTTTCAGTCTCCCTTTACCCCCATTGTTTTAGGACATCCCTGGCTTACCCAACATAATCCTCATGTTGACTGGGTTAAGGGGTCTATTCATTCATGGAATTTATCTTGCCATGTAAATTGTCTGGTTTCCGCTGTCTCTTCCGTGTCTTCTGTTCCTCTTTTCCAGGAAGAGCCTGATGATTTGTATGGTGTCCCGGAGGAGTACCATGATCTGCGGGCAGTTTTCAGTCATTCCCGGGCAGTTCCCTTACCGCCTCACCGTCCGTACGACTGCTCTATCGAACTCCTTCCTGGCACCACACCTCCTCGAGGTAGACTGTACTCTCTTTCGGCGCCCAAACGAGAGGCTCTGGAGAGATATCTCACAGAGTCTCTCGATGCAGGGATCATTACTCCTTCTTCATCTCCCGCCGGCGCTGGGTTTTTCTTTGTAAAGAAGAAGGATGGCTCTTTGCGTCCTTGTATCGATTATCAAGGGCTGAACGACATAACAGTCAATAACCGTTATCCTTTGCCTCTTATGTCGTCTGCTTTTGAGATCCTTCAGGGCGCAAGGATTTTTACTAAGTTGGACTTGCGCAACGCCTACCATTTAGTGCATATTAAGGAGGGAGACGAGTGGAAGACAGAGTTCAACACACCTGTCGGTAGGGATGCACCGAAATTTCGGCCACCAAAAATTTTCGGCCGAAAATGGCCTTTTCGGTTTTCGGCCGATAGACTTTTATCACCGAAAAAAACACGGCCGAAATGTTGTGATGACGCAAACAGAAACCGCGACCTGCACGTGCACCTGCATAGCGCCACGAGCTCCACGCGACATTCACTTAACACCAGTGAGAACATTCTCTCTCTTCGTATTCCTTTATTCGTAGCACTAAAACGTCTCCTAACAAAGAGATTAAGACGGACCACGAAGTAAAACCAAAGAAAAGTACAGTCTAATAGAGTCTGTTAGCACACGTCTCACTGAGATCTTTTCGGATCCTCTGCACTTCATCACGAATGTGCTTTATCCGCGTTATAAAGACCATTACTTGGATGCAGAAATAAGGCAGCGCGCACGAGAAATGATCCAGGCCACGCTGGATGCGGAGAACCCGCATGGAGATGGAGAAGCGCCAAGCACAGGAGACAGATCAGAGCGCAGAAAAAAAGACTCGTCTCTGCACCAGATGAGTGGCATGCACCCTCGTTGTCTGATATGTTCAGTGGAATTCTGCAAGAAAGTGCCTCAAATAATAATAATACGTTGGCTATTTTGTTCTTAGGCTACTATATATATATATATATATATATATATATATATATATATATATATATATATACACACACACACACACACAAACATATATACATACATAATATCAGATTGTAGCCATATTTCTGCTAGATTTTCTGCTAGATTTCTGCTTTAATTTGATAAAAATGTTCATTTATGCCCTGGCCCTATTTAAATACACTCTCTCAAATATTTCTCAAATGTCAGGCAGATGACAAGCTCAACTGCTCAACAGCTAGATGGTTATCTGTCTGAAGTCCCCATCCCCAGAAGTGATAACAGTCTTGCCAACTGGAGAAGTGATGCACTTTCTAGTCCTACATAGAAAAATTTCAAATGCACTTCACCTAAATGCACTTTGTTTTTATGAGAGAACTGTTCATTTTAAAACCTTTCTGCAGGCCAGTAGGCCTGTACATTATTATTAAATATACACATGAGTGGGATACATTTTTAGTTTGAATTTTATTTTATGCTGTGCATTGTTGCAATGTGCTTAATAAATATTTGCATAATTTGTAATTATGTATTTTTATGTGTTTTTTTTTAAATAAGTTATGTAATTGTAATTATCTTTGAAACTTTAATATTAATTTATGCAGTTGCAATGTCTTAATTTTAGTAAAGTTAGTACATGGTCATAGCAATAAATGCAATGGTACTAAAAATTGGCATAATTTCTTTCGGTGTTTTGGTTTCGGTTTTCGGCCTTGGTTTTCTCTTTTTCGGTTTTCGGTTTCGGCCAAGAATTTTCATTTCGGTGCATCCCTACCTGTCGGTCACTTTGAATACCGGGTTCTTCCTTTCGGTTTGGTCAACGCCCCCGCTGTATTTCAAGCGTTAGTAAATAGTAAAATGGTAAATGGACTGCATTTATATAGCGCTTTCGACAGACCACATGGCCATCCAAAGCGCTTTACAAGTTGCCTCACATTCACCCATTCACACAATCATTCATACACCGACTGCGTTGTCAGCCATTCAAGGCGCCATCCAGCTCGTCGGGAGCAGCTGGGGTTAGGTGTCTTGCTCAAGGACACCTCGACACTTGGTCAGGTGGAGCCGGAGATTGAACCACCAACCTTCCGGTTTGTAGACAACCTACATGAACCACTGAGCCACTGCCGCCCCTAAAGGTTTAGTAAACGATGTCTTAATTTTCTCACCCTCTCTCCAGGTACACGTTCAACATGTTCGCCGCGAGCTGCAGCGCTTATTAGAGAATCGCCTATTTGTCAAGGCTGAGAAATGCGTCTTTCACGCCCAATCAGTTACTTTTCTCGGTTCGGTTGTTTCAGCGGAGGGGATTAGTATGGACCTAGACAAGGTTCGAGCAGTTCTTGATTGGGCTGTTCCTGATTCTTGAGTCGCGTTCCAACGATTTCTGGGGTTTGCTAATTTTTACCGGCGCTTTATTCGTAACTTTAGCCAGGTTGCTGCGCCTCTTAACGCTCTCACTTCATCCAAGTCCAAATTTGCTTGGTCTGAGACGGAGAGTTGATGTCTCACCTTATATGCCGTGCTGTTGGATGAGTCTACAATGATAAACAGAGGTTTCCTGGTGAAGGGGAAAAGGTCTCCTGGGTGGAGACTGAAAAAACACACATTTGCGCATACAAGCATGTTAAAATAACACCTCAGTGTCTCAGACATAGAGTTAGCACATTGAATGGATGTCAACGAAGGCTCACCAGTGCATCTCTTTTTGTGCCTGGCTTCTCTTCTGCGCCGTCTCGCCGTTTACCACATCTCGATTAGTATTGGTCAGGACACCTCCAAAGTCATAAGGTCCTATAAAGAATAAAGAAATGGTGATGTTAAATAATAACGATAGGACAGATCTGATGTCTTCCTGTGTGGATCATTCATCCAAATGAAGCATCATGGGAGTTCTAAATCTTCCTTTTGCACTGGGAATACTTTTCTACGTGGATCAAACTTCAGTTTGCCCCGTTTTCAACACTACCGCTCAAAAATGACAGTAAAGACATTGATGTTACAAAATAATATTTAAAATACGTTCTTTTGAACTTTCTTTTCATCAAAGAATCTTGAATAAAAAATGTAACAAAAATATCTACACTTATCAACACTGATAATAGAAATAAGTGTTTTATTAAGCACCAAATCAGGATATTAGAAATGTTTCTGAAGGATCATATGACACTGAAGAATGGAGTAATGATGCTGAAACTCAGCTCTGCCATCGCAGGAACAAACTACATTTTAAAAAAAACTGAAATAGAATATTGATTATAATATTACTTACTATTGACAGAAAATACCCACTTATCATGTTCAAAAGTTGAAAGATTAGATATTATCCTCTATGGAAAAGGCTGACAAGCATTTAGTATTAGTCTGTTAATGCAGATAATACATAATATTATACAAATCTTTGAATCCTTTAATTTGATTGGCTGAGCAGTGTTTCTACAGTGCCTATATTTAGTTGATATTTATGTAAATATCTGGTGGTGTCAGAACAATAGTGAGCTAAAACACCCCAGCATACCTTCGGTCTCTGAGCGTCCAGTAGGAAACACTCCGGTGGCAGAGAGATAAACCAGCAGGACACTATTGGCTGGCAGCTCCTAGCAATAAAACAAATCAGTCAAAGAACACAAAACTTTCATCAGAAAAATGGATCCATTAAATTGGCTAATTAAATCAGAACATTCACAATAGTACAAATGGTAAAGCAGTGTCTAATTATTAAGTTCAGTGGCACTCTAAGTGCTATGCACCCAGAGCACCTCAGTAATGCCCTCAAGACTAATAACACATTTCAAAATATAACAGGGGGTAGTATTCATCTTTGAAAATAGTGAAACACACATACAGTACAGCTGATGACTGGAAATGGTTAAAAAAATTGACAATTATTTGTAATTTGTTTATCTAAACAAAAAAATGAAGCACAATGGGGAAAAAATGAAATGTTAAAAATGAACTGCTGCATGGCAAAAACAAATTATCTGAGTCATATGTGCGTGTGGGTTTTCCCTCACACTCTTGAGGTGCTACACTACAGCAGAGTAGATAGTAACACTGCTACACACACACACACACTCACTCACACGAGGTGTCACTCGAGACAACAGAACCCAAACTAGCGCATGGAATAAACAACCAGAATGCAATAACTGTACAGAAATAAAGCAGTTTTATTTATCTTTGCCCTTTACAATCCAAAAGGATTTGTTTAACTGTAGGTTTTACATTTTAGAAGAAGGAACATTCTCATTCTAGTGTGCATTTGTGTAGTACAAGATATCTTTGGTGTGTTTTTGTTCCAGAGAAACAGTACATTTTAAATAGGTGCACTGCTGTTCAGCAGTCTGGGTCAGTAAGATTTTTAAATAACTTTGAAATAGGACTGGGCGATATGGTAAAAATATCATAACACAATTTTTTTTTTTTTTTTTTGTTAAACAAAAAAAAAATGATTCTCGATTTGATCACGGTTCTTTGTCATGTTGGTTTTATTATTTTGCAAGTTGTTTGAGCATTACAGCCAAACTGATTTCTCTATTATAAAGACAAAGCCAAGGTGCTAAACCATTCAGGTCTTTATAAGTAATAAGCAATATTTTAAAATCTATACGATGTTTGATAGGGAGCCAGTGCAGTGTGGACAGGACCGGGCTAATATGGTCATACTTCCTGGTTCTAGTAAGAACTCTTGCTGCTGCATTTTGGACTAGCTGTAGTTTGTTTACTAAGCGTGCAGAACAACCACCCAATAAAGCATTACAATAATCTAACCTTGAAGTCATAAATGCATGGATTAACATTTCTGCATTTGACATTGAGAGCATAGGCCATAATTTTGATATATTTTTGAGATGGAAAAATGCAGTTTTACAAATGCTAGAAACGTGGCTTTCTAAGGAAAGATTGCGATCAGATAGCACACCTAGGTTCCTAACTGATGACGAAGAATTGACAGAGCAACCATCAAGTCTTAGACAGTGTTCTAGGTTATTACAAGCAGAGTTTTTAGGTCCTATAATTAACACCTCTGTTTTTTCTGAATTTAGCAGTAAGAAATTACTCGTCATCCAATTTTTTATATCGACTATGCATTCCATTAGTTTTTCAAATTGGTGTGTTTCACCAGGCCGCGAAGAAATATAGAGCTGAGTATTATCAGCATAACAGTGAAAGCTAACACCATGTTTCCTGATGATATCTCCCAAGGGTAACATATAAAGCGTGAAGAGTAGCGGCCCTAGTACTGAGCCTTGAGGTACTCCATACTGCACTTGTGATCGATATGATACATCTTCATTCACTGCTACGAACTGATGGCGGTTTATAAGTACGATTTAAACCATGCTAATGCACTTCCATTAATGCCAACAAAGTGTTCAAGTCTATGCAAAAGAATGTCGTGGTCAATTGTGTCAAACGCAGCCCTAAGATCCAATAAAACTAATAGAGAGATACACCCACGATCAGATGATAAGAGCAGATCATTTGTAACCAAGGAGAGCAGTCTCAGTACTATGATACGGTCTAAATCCTGACTGGAAATCCTCACATATAACATTTTTTTCTAAGAAGGAATATAATTGTGAGGATACCGCCTTTTTTAGTATCTTGGACAGAAAAGGGAGATTCGAGATTGGTCTATAATTAACTAGTTCTTTGGGGTCAAGTTGTGGTTTTTTTTATGAGAGGTTTAATAACAGCCAGTTTGAAAGTTTTGGGGACATATCCTAATGACAATGAGGAATTAATAATAGTCAAGAGGACCTATGACTTCTGGAAGCACCTCTTTTAGGAGCTTAGATGGTATAGGGTCTAACATACATGTTGTTGGTTTAGATGATTTAACAAGTTTATACAATTCTTCCTCTCCTATAGTAGAGAATGAGTGGAACTGTTCCTCAAGGGGTCTATAGTGCACTGTCTGATGCGATACTGTAGCTGACGGCTGAATGGTTGCAATTTTATCTCTAATAGTATCGATTTTAGAAGTAAAGTAGTTCATAAAGTCATTACTGCTGTGGTGTTGGGAAATGTCAACACTTGTTGAGGCTTTATTTTTCGTTAATTTAGCCACTGTATTGAATAAATACCTGGGGTTATGTTTGTTTTCTTCTAAAAGAGAAGAAAAGTAATCAGATCTAGCAGTTTTTAATGCTTTTCTGTAGGATATGTTACTTTCCCGTCAAGCAATACGAAATACCTCTAGTTTTGTTTTCCTCCAGCTGCGCTCCATTTTTCGGGCTGCTCTCTTTAGGGTGCGAGTATGCTCATTATACCATGGTGTCAAACTGTTTTCCTTAACCTTCCTTAAGCGTAAAGGAGCAACTGTATTTAAAGTGCTAGAAAAGAGAGAGTCCATAGTTTCTGTTACATCATCAAGTTGTTCTGAGGTTTTGGTTATGCTAAGGAATTTGGATACATCAGGAAGATAACTTAAAAAGCAGTCTTTTGTGGTAGAAGTGATGGTTCTTCGATACTTGTAACAAGTAGTAGAATTTACAATTTTGGCTATATGAAGTTTGCACAGAACTAAATAATGATCTGAGATATCATCACTTGGCTGAATAATTTCAACACTATCAACATCAATTCCATGTGATAGTATTAAATCTAGAGTATGATTTCGACAATGAGTAGGTCCTGAAACATGTTGTCTAACACCAATAGAGTTCAGAATGTCTATAAATGCTGATCCCAATGCATCTTTTTCATTATCGACATGGATATTAAAATCACCAACTATTAAAACTTTATCTGCAGCCAGAACTAACTCGGATGTAAAATCACCAAACTCTTTAATAAAGTCTGTATGGTGCCCTGGTGGCCTGTATACAGTAGCCAGTACAAACATAACAGGGGATTTATCATTAACATTTGTTTCTCTGGATAATGTTATATGAAGCACCATTACTTCAAACGAGTTATACTTGAAGCCTGCCCTCTGAGAAATCCTGAAAACGTTGTTATAAATTGAAGCACGCCTTTTAGACGCGGCTCATGTTTATAACAGTAATCTTGGGGGGTGGACTCATTTAAAATAATGTAATCATCAGGTTTTAGCCAGGTTTCTGTCAAACAGAGCACATCTATATTATGATCAGTTATCATATTATTTACAAAAAGTGTTTTCGTAGAAAGGGATCTGATATTCAATAAGCCAAACTTTATCATTTGTTTATCCATATTGCATTTGTTTTTTATTTGTTGAACCTCAATTAAATTGTTAACCTTAACTTGGTTTGGACGTTTTTTGTATTTTCTAGTTCGGGGAACAGACACAGTCTCTATAGTGTGATATCTTGGTGAAAGAGTCTCTATGTGCTGAGAATTAGCTGACCTCTGTGACGGGAGGCAGCTAGCAGACGGTCGGTTTAGCCAGTCTGTCTGCTTCCTGACCTGGGCCCCAGTTAGTCAAGTATGAACTCTAAGACTATTTGCCATATTTCTAGAGAGAAGAGCAGCTCCACCCCGGGAGGGATGAAGACCATCTCTTTTAAACAGGTCAGGTCTGCCCCAAAAGCTCGTCCAATTGTCTGTGAAACCTATGTTATGCTGTGGGCACCACTTAGACATCCAGCCATTGAGTAATGACAATCTGCTATGCATCTCATCACCACAGTAAGCAGGGAGGGGACCAGAGCATATTACAGTGTCTGACATCGTGCTTGCAAGTTCACACACCTCTTTAAAGTTATTTTTAGTGATCTCCGACTGGCGAAGACGAACATCATTAGCGCCGGCATGAATAACAATCTTACTGTATTTATGTTTAGCATTTGCCAGCACTTTTAAATTTGCCAAGATGTCAGGCGCTCTGGCTCCCGGTGAACATTTGACTATGGTGGCTGGTGTCTCTATATTCACGTTCCGTACAATAGAATCACCAATAACTAGAGCACTTTCATCAGGTTTCTCAGTGGGTGCATCACTGAGTGGGGAGAACCTGTTTAATGTTTTCATGTCTTTCCTTTCAGGTTACCATTTACCAGTTTGGTGTGCATCAATTACGGACTGCCTTTGTTATTTATTATTTTATTAAAGACTGTTATTCTTGTCATCTCTGCTTTTGGATCCTTCATTCATCACTGTGACACTATCTGTCCTCTTATGTCAGATTCTTATATTTAGTCAACAAATTTAATCAGGATGCAAAGACATGGTGTATGGCTATTATGACCAAATAAAAGGAAGTCTGTATCAATAAAATAAAATTTCAGGCTGTTTAGACATGGCATGTGGGTTTACACAGCAAATTATAATTGCATAAATTATGTTAAGAGATTAATGTTTTTAATGTTAAAAATGTAATGTTGAAATATGAAATGATTGAAAAAAATGAACAGTCAACTTTTTAACTATGAAACTAACACAGCCAGTAGGTGCCGCTAAATCTCTATCTTTAATGAGAGAGTTGAATCCTTTGTTCCAATGAGTTGTTCAAAAATCCTAATTTGTTTGACCTAGCAAACGACTCTAGGTAGCCTACGTGAATCATTTACTGGTCTGATTCCGATTGTCAAAAATGCAGATATTTTATCAAAAAGCATGTTGCTCAGAGACTGAGCAAAAACAATGTAGCCTATCTATAACAGTTACTCAGTAACTTTATTGTACTGTATATAAATCTCACATTATCATAGGCTCGTGTTATAGCTAAGTAAAGGCCTAAAGGTTTTTAGTTTTTTTTTATATGAATGCCTATTCCTATTGTGGTGGCAGTGGAAGGAGTGCAGGAAATGCTTGAGAGCACATAATTTAGTGAACAAATTTATAGAAATGATCATTCCCTGTAATGCATTGAGACGTGAACATATGATAATTTATCAAGATTTTTCTAAATATGCGCTCTTTTGGACTAAGCCTATTTGAAGCGGTTTAAAGTAGCTGATCGCAATGGAGTTGATGCGGATCAGTACTCGTGTGTTATTCTTTGAGAAATAAAGATAAATATCAGGTTGTGTCGTTTGATTGTAGAAACTCAGAGGATATTAAGGCCCGGCCGGGTATTTTATTCCATGCTCCCCTCCGTATTTCAGTCTACTCCGTAATCATGAAAAAAGGCATTCGGCGTGCAGCCGCGCACTATTGGTAAGCACTCAAATCACTAATTTGGGCTAATTATAGCCCTCGCTCGCACGTGGCCAGACAATGGAAATATGGCTTATATTCCTGGGTATCTGGAATACAAGTTAGCCTAAAAAACATAATTGCTGGATTATTTTGACTATAATAAATAAGCAGATGAAACATAGTAGCCTACACTATCACAGATTACTTTGGGCCAAATTTAGCAAGGACATTTGTTTAGAAACCATTTAAAAATGTATACATTCACACAAAGTAACAGCTGTTTGTGTCAAAAGGGAGAGATTTTTTCTGTCGCTTTGGAAAAGGAGAGAGAATGAGAAATTGTTTGTGTAGTAGGCATGAAAAAAGCTGGGTAATATTTGAAACATAGCCTATTAAAATAATAAAATGATCATCATTCCAGTTCCGAAGAAGCCATCTCCATCCTGCTTCAATGACTACCGTCCTGTTGCACTTACCCCCATCCTCATGAAGTGCTTTGAACGGCTAGTCATGCACCACATCAAGTCTGCCCTCCCCCCCTCCCTGGACCCCTTTCAGTTAGCATATCGATCCAACCGGTCGACCGATAATGCCATCGCCACTACCCTCCACTCAGCACTCACACATCTGGACAAAAAGGACTCATATATCAGAATGCTGTTCATAGACTTCAGTTCAGCATTCAACACAATCATCCCTCAACAGCTCATTTACAAACTGATCCAGCTGGGGCTCAACACTTCACTGTGCAACTGGCTGTTGGACTTTCTTACTGGAAGACCTCAGGCAGTACAGGTCGGCAGCAACACATCAAGCACCATCACACTGAACACTGGGGCCCCCCACCAAGGATGTGTGCTGAGCCCCCTCCTCTTCACTCTGCTGACCCATGACTGCACACCATCACACAACTCCAACCTCTCTATTAAGTTTGCAGATGACACGATTGTGGTGGGTCTCATTAGCAACAAAATGAGACAAACTACAGGAGCGAGGTGAGCCGCCTGGCCAAGTGGTGCAGTGACAACAATCTCTCTCTGAACGTGGATAAGACAAAGGAGATTGTTGTAGACTTCAGGAGAGCACACACTCAGCATGTTCCTCTGACCATCAACGGTGCGACTGTGGAGAGAGTGAACAGCATCAAGTTCCTGGGTGTGCACATCACAGAGGACCGCTCCTGGACTGAAAACACAGCAGCACTGGCCAAATAAATCACAACAGCGTCTCTACTTCCTCCGCAAACTGAGGAGAGCAGGAGCCCCGGCCCCATCATGTACACCTTCTACAGAGGCATCATCGAGAGTATCCTGATGAGCTGCATCACTGAGTGGTACGGCGCCTGCAACGCGTCCTGTCGAAAGACTCTGCAACGCATAGTGAGAGCAGCTGAGAAGATCATTGGTGTCTCTCTCCCCTCCCTCCAGGACATTTATGGAACATTTATGGAACACGTCTCACCCGCAAAGCCCTCTACTTCACAAGTGATCCCACCCTTCACACAGCTTCTTCAGCCTGCTGCCATCAGGGAGGAGACCAGCAGACTGAAGGACAGCTTCATCCACCAGGCTGTCAGGAAGCTGAACTCACTCCCGAACTTGACCCCCCTCCCCACTTCTGCCCCAGGCACCACTGAACTATGAACTCATTTGCAATAGTCCTATGAGATGATTAATTCATGATTCAAAAGTGTAACAGTTGTTACTTAACCAGAATAATACTTTATAAAGCCGTTCCCGCAACGGTAAAATTGCGGGTGTGTACTTGCTGCCTTTTAAAATGTCAGTTAATTCTCTCTATTGCGTAATCTGCCGCTGCGCCGGGGCTCATTGAGAGCGATTGAAAGCTGGTAGCAGGGAACACTGGTACCAAAAAGTGGCCCTTGTCTTTCTGGCCCACAGGAGCCCACCACATCCCACATCATAACACATTAGCTCATTAATGTGCAGAATAATTTTTAACACCACTTATGGCATACAAATATAACACAATACAAAATAAATGCTATTTAAACTTAAAGTCTTAGATGATACTCGTAAAACAAAGGGAAACAAACAGAATAACATTAAGACAACATTATTAATTTAAAACTATCAGGACAGCATATAATCTATTCAGGGGGTATGCGAATTGAGCGTCTGGAGCGAGTGATTTCCATGTTGCATTGGTGAGCATCTACAGATCCCCGATAGATGCGTCCAGTTAGCGCGAAAGAGGTGAGAGAGTCTCGCGCTAGTGATTTTATTTGGTGCTTTTTGTGCATTCACACGTTCGAAGCAAATTTGTGTCTGACGTCCGAGTTGAAAAATCTGAACTTTGGTGTCTGTTCGCGCTGTGTTAACCAATCAGGAGCTTGGTTGCTGCTGTCACATGGTGAATTGAGGTGATAAATCGGGGCAGGCCCGATGGGATAATAAATTATACCATTATAGGCCAGCTCTACATAAATGATTCAAGTAGGCTACCCAGAGTCGTTTGCTAGGTTAAACGAATTAAACGAGTTAAACGACTCGTTTGAATAAAGGATTCAACTCTCTCATTAAGATAGAAACTTAGTGCCACCTGCTGGCACTATTAGTTTCATAGTTAAAAAGTAGACGTTTCCTTTTTTCCCATGATTTTATATTTCTAAATGCCTATTCTACAATGAATTTCACGAGTTCACACTTACATATAATTAGCTGAAGTATTATAATGCATATTTGGCGTGCTGTCTGGGGAAGGGGCTCCGAGCTCGGGAATGGCCCGAACCTAGAGTACCCCCCCATATATAAAAGTGTAAAATGAACTCTAGTGGAGGAGATAGGGTGGAGGGGGGATGCTGATAAACCGTCAATGGAGACAGGTAGGCTAATTCAGTTGTATTTATACCCTAAGGTTGATTATCTTGAGTGGTTCCACCTGTGCTAATTAGGCTAAGTATCTGACGTGCTCCTCCCGAACCTTGTTATGAAACTACATTTAAAAATAAAGTTTTCTCTTTATCTTAATTTTGATATTCTCTCAACCCGGTGAGCACATCCTGCATTATATTGTATTATAATGACGATGTGATATTAGCCCACTGCTATACTTTGACTAAAGGCATGTTGCATATTACTTGTTCTTGGAACCTCAAAGCATATTTAAATTTTGAAATATGATGTTTAAACAAATCTTGATGTTTAAACAAAACAAATTACTTTTTAACAACACTCGTACTCTATTTGCCACTGTTGAGAGACTGACAAACCCCCCAAGTCAGATTCCCAGTGAAATGCTCTCAGACAGCAAATGCAATGAGTTTGCTTCCTTCTTTTCTGAGAAGATCATCAATATCAGGAAAGCGATTAGCACATCCTCAAGTAATGCAGAGGTCAGACAGTTTCGGCCACAATATCAAAAAGATACTATGTCTATTTTTGAAGGAATTTATAGAAAAATTCTGGAAGACATAGTGCAACACCTAAAATTGTCAACCTGCTGTCTTGACACACTTCTTACATCTTTTTTCAAAAGTGTGCTTAACTGCTTAGAAGCAGATCTTTTAGAAGTCGTGAACACCTCACTTCTTTCTGGGACATTTCCAAACTCCCTAAAAAAAAGAGCAATCTTGATAACACAATTTTGAGCTATTTTAGACCAATATCTAATCTTCCTTTTATAGGCAAAATTATAGAAAAGGTAGCTTTTAATCTGCTGAACAAATACTTAAACCAAATGGATACCTGGACAATTTTCAATCTGGTTTTCGACCACATCACAGCACAGAGACAGCACTCATTAAGATAATAAATGATATTCGCTTAAATTGTGACTCTGGCAAAATATCGGTGCTGGTATTGCTAGATCTTAGTGCTGTGTTTGACACTGTCGATCATAACATACTTCTACAGAGACTGGAAAACTGGGTCTGGCTTTCTGGGACGGTACTCAAATGGTTCAGGTCATACTTAGAAAGGAGAGTCTATTATGTGAGTCTAGGCGAGCACAAGTTTAAGTGGACGTCCATGCAGTGATGGAGTACTCGAGTCCTAGACTCTGACTCGAGTCCGACTCGAGTCACTATTCTTTGGACTCGATTCGGACTCGACACTCCATTCTCTGGACTCGTGATTCGACTTGAACTCGCGGATTGATGACTCGTACTAGGACTCGGACTCGAGGATATATAAAATCGGACTTGAGCATTCATCACGTTGTTTTTTGGCATATCGTATTGATTTTTATGTTTTAAGTATCTTTAAAATACAGTGTCCGGTAAAATGCACATTTCTTTTTTTGGCCAAGCGTATTTTTGTAACACAGTGTTTAAGGATTAGTTCACACAAAAATTTACATATCCTAATCATTTACACCTCCCAATGCCATCCAGGACATCCATGGCTTTTTTTCTTCAGTGGAAAATAAATTATGGATGAAAGAGTTAAAGTTAATTAAGATAATTAAGTGACTAATTAAATGATGATTGTGCATTAGTGATGAGCACCACCCCCCACTAAATCAATGTGGACCAGAAACTGTTTGTTCATCCAGATTCTTCAAATTATCTTATTTTGTGTGGTGTACAAGAAATAAATTATTACAGGGTTGGGACTGTGTGAGTGAAGAGTGAATAAACAATGACAGAAATTACATTTTAGGACAAACTATTCCTTTAATTGCAGTCGGCTGCATGTAGTCTACTGTCCTTTTAAGACCTGCACACATCTAATATACAGACATACAACTGTTTATCTGTTTATTTCAGTTGTTTACTTAAATTTTAGGCATAACAAACTGAGGCTATACATAAACTTTGTGTTTTGACAGTATTAACACAAAACATAACAAAGTTTAGTAATCAGGCATAGTTTGACAGGCTTTTTCAATTTTGTGCTGTGCTTTGAGTGTGCTCAGAAAAACTGCACCTCAGAACAGCACACAAAGTAAACATTTAAATATCCAGTAAGGCTTTAAAGCAGATGCAAAAATATATGTATATTTTGTGAATAAGTGCAGTGTCCCATGAGAGTAACTTGACTGCTGAGTTAACACTGATGTATATTAAATCGGCGGTGCCAGAACTGCAGCTAATAGAATGTGCACTGCAGCACAATACAATGACATTTCTTCAAAAGTAGATTGTGGACAAAAATCTTCATATCGCACACCCCTACCCTCAGTAGAAATTGCGGACCGGGCGGAGACCAGACCGCAAGGGCACTTTAGAGTTGGACCTCAAAGAGGCAGGGGCTCAAGCAACCGACCTCACCCTTTGTGCACGCCATTAATATATAATATACACTCTCATTTAGATCATCAGAAGATAAAATCATAGATACTAAACATGGTGAGATTGCATACAGGTAAGATTACATAAAAGAGTGGCTCTAACATAAGCAAGCACAAAATGGTCATTATTATAATTACGTGGCTAATTAAATGATGATCATATGATAAGTGTTGGCCTGAAAGCCTGTGCTAATACTGTTCTTTTTTATTTAAACATTACAGTGGCATTTGTTTAATAGGATTTTTTTTCACTAATGCAAAACATTTAATTAGTCACTTAATTATCTCATTAACTTAACTCTTTGTATGGTTGGGATTTGACTTGAAGACTTGTGATTTGTAAGGAATGGATTGGTTCTACTCTGGTGAAATCAGAGTTCATGGGTCTGAGTTCATGGGTGGGATAAACATATGGCAGGACTTTTACTTTCTGACCCCGGGACTACCCACCTCTGGTGACCGCTATGACCATTAGCCCTCCAACACGTCATTGTTAAATTATTTAAAATGTAATGTTTTCACCCCTTAGGAAAGGTGGAGATGATTAATGCCAGAGAAACTGCTCCAATGAGTGCCTCAGAGAACATGCTTGGCAATGACACATCGAAAAAAGCAGGTAAAATGATCTTCCAAACTCTAGTGACCTTTATGATTTTACAGCACTGAAGATTCATTAAGCATGTTATCATTAAAACAATAAAGCAAATCTCACTGATTATTCTTGTCATTTATGTTTTGCAATAAATAGCAGGGTTGTTTATAGCTGTACCAGGAGAACTGCGTGGTTATGAGTTGGCACACAAAAGACATGGGAGACTGACATGGAAGGAGCTGTTTGAGCCCAGTATAAAGCTGGCATTAGATGGATTTCAGGTTGGCAAGGCCTTGGCCAAAGCCATTCAACAGAATGAAGACATAATTCTGAATAATGAAACATTGTGGTAAGAACTAAAAAAAAAAAAAAAACATTATTTTCAGTGGCAGCTGTTTTGGCCACAAATTAACAGAAATGTCCTACAAGGAAAATCTGACACTGTTAATGTACAGGTAATGCCTTTTCATGTACATAACACAGTTTTGCTTCTGCTGTTGTCTCTGTCTCTCTCTCTCTCTCTCTCTCTCTCTCTTTTAGTGAAGTGTTTTGCAGCTCAAATCACAAGACAATCTTGAAGGAAAATGATCCTATAAGATTTCCCAAACTCGCTCTCACCTATAAGAAGATAGCAGAAGAAGGACCAGATGCCTTTTATGATGGGTCATTGACTCAGGATATACTGGATGTCATAAATTCTGCAGGTTGTTTAATCCTTCAAATTTACTCTATTTGTATTTAAGGGGAACAAGTGATGTTGTTTATCAAAGCAAGCAAATCTGTCTGAATCTTCATTTCTCATAACACAGGAGGGATCATAACGCGTGAAGACCTTAAGGGTTATAAGCCAGTGCTGAATGAGTATACATTAAACTTTACTGTGGGCAATTACATGGTTCATACTCCTAATGCTCCATTCGGTGGACCTGTGCTCGCTCTGATTCTCAACATACTCAAAGGTCAGTGAGTGTCTACATGTTAGCCAAATTGGTGCCCTTAGCAGAATTTTACTGTTGTGCCCCCCATCCACACTTAAGCCCGGAACACACCAACCTGATGCTGATGAACTATTGGCGACAAAAGGAGACTGCAGGGTCAGCTCACTTTGACAGCATCTTGGTCTAAAGTTGTCTTGACACACCAAGCTGGTGTTTTTTTTTTTTACTGACTTGAGCCACAGCCTTAGATGAAATCAACTGAAATAAAATACATTAAATCTCTCAAGACCTGATTAACAACCAGATCACTGAACAACCACTTCACTGAAAAGGGTATTCCTGCACAACTGGAGGCTGCAGTTTCAGGACCGCATATCTAGGACCGCAGTTCTAGGACCCTAGTTTTTCGTGACACCACCACCTACCGTACTGGACGATATAGCGATGGCTGCAGTTTCAGGACCGCTATTCTAGTACCCTGTTGGTTTAGTTTGCAGTCACGTTACATTGGATATAGCATCAGTATACTAATCTCAGTAGTATTTGTTTTTAAATGTGATTTTTGATTCAAAATGCAGCAGAGGTTAATTACTAAGTGTGCTTTGAGTCACAGTTTTACATTTAAACATGAATTTACACAAAATATAAATGAAATATAAATTTAGTCAAATTGATGTATATCAATTTTAAACCAATTGTAAAAAACGAAGAACCTTAAAAGTCTTAATCTCTTGAATTATACAGTATATTGATTAACCTCCTTAAGGTGAATTAGCTCATTATCAGGTTAGTTAAAGTTTGAATCAGCGTATGGAGTCACTAAATTACAGCCGATATTTTAAAAGTTGTTGAGAGGCAAGACAAGACACATGAATGATTCAAGAATGTTGTATATATATATATATATATATATATATATATATATGTATATATATATATATATATATATACATATATATATATATATATATATATATATATATATATATATATATATATATATGTATATATATATATATATATATGTATATTAGTGTTGTCACGGTTCCAAAGTTAAGTATTTGGTACCAATACCTGTGAAAAAAGTAATATAATTATGAAAAACAGTAAACAAGTTTCACACAAATTTAATTTGTCTTTTAATTAATGAAATTTAAACATTTTATTTTTTGGTAAATAAAGGGGATTAGCTATTTAAAATTAAAACATGGAAGAAATATTGAATTATTTCTTTAAAAAAAGTTTTATAATTTTTTTCAACACTAGTAGCAGTATCACATACATTCTACTAAATAATAGTAATATTTCTAGCACAATGTCTTTATGCAAAAATGAACTTTTATTTTGACGGGCTACTTTTATTTTGACACTGGTTTTACTCAAATGAAACTGTAAAATGCCTGTTCAGTGACTCAGAACAGTTCTGGTGATGTTGTTTATGTATTTATGTCCTCATTGAGACGGCAGATGCTGAAATTACTGCAAGCTTCACGCGCTTTAGTCTATGTAGTAAATAAACCCGCTCATCTCGGCCATTCATTCATCCACACAGGGACGCGCAGAACATACAGGAATCATATTTCAACCAACTTTTGTGGCTTAACATTTAAAGATAATGGTCCATATGGAGATTTGATCTGATTAATTTGTTAACTTTAACTAATTCTGTGACTGTCCATATTAAAATGTAAGTTTCATTTTCAGGACTGGATTTTGAGATTCTGTCGTGTTTTCTGTTTCGCGGAAATCATAGCGCTATGTGCGTCAAGAACCGGGTTGACTGGGTCCTTGGTACCACCTGTACTTAAAGAAATCTGGTACCGTGACACTTTCATTTTTTTAGTACCGACTTGGTACCGAAGTACCGGGTCTTTTGACAACACTAATATGTATATATATATATATATATATATATATATATATATATATATATATATATATGAAAAGTGAAGTCCTTGCAGCATGTGGTGCATCTCTTCAGTTCGGGCAGGGATCTCCCTTTTTGGATTGTTATATTTTGAGATCATGAAAATATCCCTAGTGCCTTTTTTAATCATCTGTTATACAATGAGACTAACCATATCCACACAATCACTTCATATTGGTCATGCAGAACATGACAGAAACTAACACGTGATATCAATGGACTTTATGTGGAGTAGACCTGCAGATTAGGCCAAATTGTAATAATCTATTAACACTGCCAAACGCCTCATTCATCATTGCAAAACAGTGCCAAAACAACAGGCTAACACATACTGCAACAAGGCAGTCAGTGCAGTTTAATTATGAAAGATATTTTATTCATAAATATGGTAAAACAACGACTATTAAGCCAGTATTCACACTAAAACATAAATATTGTAAATCTTACAAACCTTACATCAACCATGCTCTTGTCATCTGATAAGTTTAATTAATGTGCAGGCTAGATTCACTTATAATACTTCGTCATTAAAACTCAACAAGGAGTTATGAAATCATGGCCAAGATTTAACGTCGTAGTAATTAATAAAACTAGCTCACAAATTCTTAATTTGGTGGGAATTAATTATTAATTCATAGTTAACAGTTCTCAATATGTAATCTTTGCACCGTTTAAACGTTATAAAATAAAACTTAATTAAATATCGGTACTCACCGTCTGATTGCTGTCCAATGATGTCGATCCATCTTTAATTAGTGATGATCCAGTACGGTAGGTGGCGCTGTCACAAAAAAACTAGGGTCCTAAAGCTGCGGTCCAAGAGTTGCGGTCCTGAAACTGCAGCCTCCGGTTGTGCAGGAACATACTATTGACTTCACTGAAAAGCTGAAAGCTTCATGAAGCTTGAATGGAATGACTTGGATCCTCTGCTGAAATCAACTGTTAAGTTCATGGGTGGAATAAACATATGGCAGGACTTTTACTTACTGACCCCTGGACTTTACACCTCCGCCAGTAATATATCTGCTTTTTTTGCATTCTTTGGCCACCAAAGAAATTGTGAGCAAATTAAGCCTCCAAAAATTAACCCTTTTGTCAACCACTTCACTGAAAAGCTGAAAGCTTCATGAGGCTTCATCTCGCGGTCACTACAAATGAGTCTCAAGTTAAATCCCAAGTCAAACCTTCAAAAGGTTCATGATGCAATGCATGCTGTTTACCAGTACAGGATAAAACTCATTCATGACTCCCAGCATGCATTGCGGCATGAATAAATTATGCCCCTGAATTGTTCACTTATTTTCTTGAATTCTTATGTGCTTATAATTTTGCTTTTGTCTTAAATTTTAGTAGCATGTTTTGTGATGTTCAGAACTTATGTGTTTATTTATTTTGTGGATTGTCACCATTGTTGTGATTCATACGCTGATTCTTGATGTTTTTGTCTAAATTTTAGCAAAGGATTTTTTTTTTATGAGTTAAATTTTCTGAACTGTCTTTCGTAACTTAAGGCTCAGCAGTGTTTCTTATTTTGCTGTAGTATCAATATTCAATAAGAGAAAGGACACAGGATTGGATCAGAAATAATAGATTGTTTTGTCAATCTACAAACAACAATACCAGATTTTTTTTTCTGTTGATTTTTTGTTTTGTTTTGTTTTTGCTATAACAAGTTCCAAAAAGCATTGCTACAGCATGTAAAAAAAAAAACCTTAGTTGTCAAAAAGTCACGTTCAAGAGCACAACTAAAGTAAACACTGATCTCCATCATGGTAGTGAAAAAAACCTATTTAACTCTCAATAAGATCTTCTGTAGACATCTGACAGAAATAAAGTCAGTCTGGTTAAGTAGTTTTAGGAAGTTGTTTAATCAGATCTTGAGAGATTTGATTAATTCTTTTATTTCAGTTGATTTCATCTAAGGCAGTGGCTTAAGTCAGTTGTAGTTCTTGTGTTTCTCTTTCCTTTAGTGATTCTGTTTGTTAATAGCAGGTGTTCATCACTCATGCTCAATCATCAATTAATCACAGAATTATCTCATTAACTTCACTAATTCAGTGTTACTCAAATACTCTGTAGTGTGCACACATTATAAGTGTTCATTTAAAACTGAGGATTTTGTTGTGGAGTTTAAAGGGTTAAAGATTTAAGATGAAGAAAAAACAGCATGAAACATAATTTAACAGTAATAAACTGTAATTAATTTACAGGAAACAAACTGTAGAAAAACAGTTATTTACTGGAACCCCTGCTGCCAGTAAATAACTGTTTTTCTACAGTTTGTTGCCGTGAATTAATGGTTGCCAGCAAAAAAGTGTTTTTCTACAGTTTGTTGCCGTTAAGCCAAGGATAAACAGTAATATACTATAAAATGTAAATGTCAGATGTACCAAATGAAAAAAAAAACGTTAATTTAACTAACATTTTTGTGAACATCCATAGAAAAATATTTATGCAAAGTCATACACTGATAATGACAGTAAATACTGAACTCAACTGTATTAATGTGTGTTTGCACAAGAGAGATCTCTTAGTTTAATGTAGTTTTGTTGTTCACCATTGTGCTGGAGAGTACAGCCTGTGCTTCAGTCAATGATGAGCCACAAATTCTGATCTTTTGCTGCTTTATATAAAGACAGTAAATTTGGATTCTCCTGATACAGTGGTGATCTCTGTGTTAAGTATTTCAGCACATACATGTGAGCTGCAGTGATTTGAGTAAAAGTCATGCATTTAGTTACTTTACTATTACACATTAAGTGTTTGCAGTTTTATATTAAGAAATATTCCTTCTCAGTGGACTCAAACGTAATAAGTTCATCGTACCAACATCGTAGGAATGCTAGCTTTTAAACTCAAACTGTTTGAAGTAGTGGGAGTGGGAGTATTAATTTCCATGGTAGAATTTACGGTAAAATACTGTAAAAAATAAGAGTGGTAAATTAATGGTTGAAAGCTGTAAATTAACAGTAATTTACTGGAACCCCTGCTGCCAGTAAATTACTGTTTTTTAACGGCACAATTTTTTACAGTGAAGGTTTGCATTGTAGCTGACACCTGAATGAACACATTACAATTGTTTTATGACTGCAAGTCTTTCTCCTGAAATGCTACTGACGTTAGAAAAGTGTATACCAATATCACATGTAACTTTAGAGACGGTCCCTAAATTTGAGACTCTCAAACGTCCAATGTCAAGCCAACTTTATGTCCTTTTCCTCTTTCTCTTTTCGGCACCAGAAGGATACATCCTTTTTGTGACATGGCTTATCATTTATTACAGTGACGCACACTTGCGCGCCGGTGCGAATTGTCAATGCACGCCAGGTGTCTATGCGCAATTGCGCATGACTCAAACGCTAGCAGACACAGCAGCAGTTGTCAGTAAATAAGAATTTTCTTGTCTTTAATTATTAATTTATTTGTTAATTATTCATTCATTCATTCATTCATTTATATCACTTGTTTAAGTTATTTAATTGTAAAAAAAAAAAAAAAATGATTGGGCAGCTGCTTAGTTCGCTTATGCCTCAGGCCGGCCCTGCTTTCGGGTCTCGGGTCGAGTTTGACTCGTTCCTTAATTACATGACAGACCCATGGGCTATTTCTGACATTTCTGTCACTGTGTTTTTGTTACTGTTTGTTGAGGATCTGTGGTTTGGTATTATTTTATAAATAAATAAAACCCTGTTATAAATAAAATATTGATTAATTTGTCTTCTTGACTGTCTATTGGTAAATAAACACTAGGCTATATAATAATATAATAATCCAAGCTTACAATAAAAAGTATTTATAGACTAGTTTGTTCATTTTTACTCCAATTTTGAGTTTGCTGGTATAATAATTGCTTTTCCTAGGCAGACTTGACATATTGGTGTAATATATGTATAAGAAGATTGCTCAAAAAAGGACATAATGACATACATTAAAAGCAAATAACATTTTGAATTTGAATTATTAATGTTAGTTTAAGACATTAAGGTTATGATAACTTTAGCTTTAACAGTTTTAACTCAGCTCAGAGTGAGGAGTTTCAGATCCTGGTGCGACTGCCAGTGCAGGGCCCATGTTTAGGGAAGACTTTGACGAGAGGGTAGCAAGCTTGAGGCCTTCTGCTACCTCTTCTAAGACCTCAGATTCTATGATGGAGATGCGGGCCAACCTTGCAGAGCCACTCTGCCTGGTGGAGGAGATGTTCACCAGTATACAAAAGCCTTTCTGAAGTCACAAAGACAAGACTTTTGCATTGTGACCACATCCGTGCCATCTGATTTTTTTTTTTTCTAAAACTGGGCAGATTATCTCAGATAGAAGAACTCACAGACTCAGCCCATCCAAGGTCAGTTAGCTTGTTATTTTTTTTTTTTTTTTTTAATAATGCAAACATGCCTTAAAACAAGTCCTAAAAATATAGCCACAGTGTGTTATTTATTTTAAAGCTTATTTATTTTTATTTATGTAGAAAAAGACTACCTTGTTGTGCAATATTTTTGTTGTTGTTGTTGTTGTGATTTTAAAGGTAATTTGTTATTGTTATAAGGCTCCGTAGCTTTAGTATCTCTTAATTTTCATTTATTTTTTTATTCAAATGGTTTAAAATTATTTTGGGAATATTTATCCTCTTTGATATAAAGTTTTTATTTGGGCACAAAAGTGTTATTTATTTTAAAATGTATTCATTTAAAATTATTATATAAAAAAAGCAAAACTTGTTGTGCAATATTTCGTTTATCTTTTTCTTTTTATATTGTACTTTTAAAGTTTATTTGTTAAGGTTATTAGACCCTGTGGCTTAATTTTATATATCTTAATATTTTAATATCTTAATATTTAATTTCATTTTTAATTATTTACATTTTTATTATTTTAATTTATTTTGGAATAGTTGTCCTCTTTGTTACAAAGCTTTTCTGGCACAAAAATAAACAATAAACAACAATTCAAAAGTATCTACACAGTGTTTTTTAATGTTTATAAAGTGTCATATGTTAAAAAAGCATGGTTTACACAGAGAATCTGATTTAATAACTGCACAACTAAACAAAAACAAACAAACAAACAAACAGACAGAAAAAAATCAACATTTTAAGCATAACCAACTCTTTATTTCCACATTCAGTGTTATGGAAAAGTACCATCATGATAGAAATTAAAAGCAACAATTTGAAACCAGAAATGCATCACGTAACTGTAAGAGTAAATAATAATACTAATAATAAATAAATACTACGCACCCATTTGTAAGGAAATTTGTAAGTTAACTAATTACTCTAGCCAATGTTGTCACATCACAGGACAAAAGAACGAAAAACCCGAAGAACCGAAAGATGAACTATTCAATTCTCTTTCCGGCTCAATACTGCATTCTTTTACTGTCTATGGTTTTAGCGTATGGGTCTGTCACATGATTAAGGAATGACTCGACCCGTAGACTCATGAGATGAACTAATCAATTCTCTTTCCGGCTCATACTGCATTGGGTTTAGCGTATTGGGCTGTCACGTGATTAAGGAACGAGTCAAAAACCCGATAGACCCGAACTATGAACTAATCAATTCTCTTTCCGGCTCATACTGCATTGGGTTTAGCGTATTGGACTGTCACGTGATTGAGGAACGAGTCAAAAACCCGATAGACCCAAACTATGAACTAATCAATTCTCTTTCCGGCTCAGACTGCATTGGGTAAGCGTATGGGGCTGTCACGTGATTGAGGAACGAGTCAAAAACCCGATAGACCCAAACTATGAACTAATCAATTCTCTTTCCGGCTCAGACTGCATTGGGTAAGTGTATGGGGCTGTCACGTGATTGAGGAACGAGTCAAAAACCCGACAGACCCGAACTATGAACTAATCAATTATCTTTCCGGCTCAAGACTGCATTGACTGACAGGTGAATTACTACTACTAGAACAGAACCTATAGAATAATGCGCATGCGCGACTGAACGAATCACTCCCCGAGACGACTCGTTCTTCCCGAGTCACATTAAAGATTCGTTCAAAATGAACGAATCATTCAAGAACGACTCATCACTAATGGTTTGTGATTTGAATATATTAATGAAACAATTGTTAGATAAAAAAGTAAATCAGCCTGTTTCATGAAGATTATAAAATCACCAACAGATAACCGCCATCACCAGACCTCAAGTCTCTTTAGCTTTCTTTGATGCCGCAAATGTGTTTAACAAACACACCGTCACAGCATCCAAAAAAGACAAAAGATAGAATAAGAGTTAAGAGCGCAACTAATGAAAACACTAATCACTGTTATGGTGACACACATTAGAGTTAAACCTCTGTTAATTCTTAATAAAAACTTTTGTAGATGTCTAACAGAAATAAATTCAGTCTGGTTAGTTATAAGTGAAGCTGGTAAAGCTGTTTGTGGAGTTGTTTAATCCTCCTCTGCTGAGATTTTGAGAGATTTAATGTCGTCTTTTATCTTCAGTTGATTTCATCTAAGGTTGTGGCTGAAGTCAGTTGTAGTTCTTGTTTTTTTATGCTTATCTCTTTTTCTCTTTTCTTTCCTTCAGTGATTCTGCTTGTTAACAGGCTTATTAAGGCTGAAATTACTTCATATTTAATATATAAACAGATTTTGTTGCTCAGATAAGGTCCAGTTCTGGTTAATTTCTTTACTCTGGCTGACATGTGGCATTGCTATGGCCTGCTTGTGGCTCAATTCTGGCAAACAGGAGCGGTCCGCCCAAGTGCCTTCATTCCACGCTGCATGTGGGCCAGATCATCTTTCCACGGGTGCCAGATGTGGGCCGGATCTGGGCCGACACAATGTTGCTATGTGGGTAGTCTAATCTGAAGGGTGAACTCAAAAGACATAAATCATACAACAAGGTCATCTTTGAAGATTAGAATTCACTGTAAAAAAAAAAAAAAACATCTCTTCATCAAAGTGATTTCGACATCATATGGACAACATTTAAAGCATAATTATTATTAAAAACAAATATTAAGTACTATGCACCCATTTTTAAGGAAGGTTATGTTAATAATTAATGCTCAATCATCATTTAATTAGTCACTTAATTATCTCATTAACTTTAACTCTTTGAGGACTTGGGATTTGACTCAAGACTCGTTTGTGACTTGGAAGGAATGACTTGGTTCCTCCTCTGGTGAAATAAGCTGCTGACTTTATGGGTGGAACAAAAATATGGCAGGATTTTTACTCTTTGGCCCCTGGATTACCCACCTCTAAACATCAGTCAGTTCACCTTCGCTACTGCAATTTTCCTCTCTGTGTAAATCTACAATAAAACAAATTATGATATCAAATACTACTGCCTCCTTCGTTTTAATTTAAACATAATAACAGCTGCAGAAATGTACTTAGTTCAGGCATATGTGTATATATTCAGCGATTACAATACAACGATATATTATATCAATTTTCCTGTTTTATTTTCATTTTAAGATATAGATAAATTGAATACAGACCAAAGATTTACTGTTAGATTTACCCAAAATTAATTATATTTTATGTTTAACCCCTAAAGAGACATCAGCGGCACATATCAGAAGATCTTGCCGAAGTGAGGCTGCTCTCGGTGGATACATGATTACTGACCTCCCACCAGAGGTGGATAGTACAGGGGACAGAAAGTAAAAGTCCTGCCATATGTTTATTCCACCCATGAACCCAGCAGCTGATTTCACCAGAGGAGGAATCAAGTCATTCCTTTCAAGTCACAAACAAGTCTCAAGTTAAATCCCAAGTCCTCAAAGAGTTAAAGTCAATGAGATAATTAAGTGACTAATTAAATGATAATTCTGCATTAGTGATGAACACCTGCTGTTAACAATCAACATCACTGAAGAAAAGAGAAACACAAGAACTACAATTGACTTTAAGCACAGCCTTGGATGAAATCAACTGGAAGAAAAAAAGAAAAAAAAACTTTGTCCCCATAATTGTGGTGAGTCCACCATCATGGAGATCAGTGTTTGCTTTAGTTGGGCTCTTGACCCTTTTAATAATTCAAAGTAATTCGCTTTTAAACACTTGCAGTTGTGTTACGTAGTAAACATTAACACATTGCTGAATTAAAAGCTTGAAGTAGAAAATTTAATTGCCCTTTTTTCATCTAAAACATTTTAATTGACTTCATGAAGGTGTCTCTCTTTGGTTTGTTAAATTATGTTCAGCAATTACTGAACTACAAAAAAGTCCTATTAAACAAATATTATTGTAATGCTTAAATATTGGGGGGGAAAATTGTACAGGCTCGGGATTTTAGACATGAGCACTTATCATATGATCCTCAACAGTGGTTACAATAATTATTCATGCTACAGTGCATAATCGGAGTTTTTACTATGGTGTTACCCAGCATGCACTTCAGCTTGAAGCGTTTTGTTGATTGTCACCTTTGTTAAGATTCATATGCTGGGTCATGATGTCTGTGCGTCTTATTAGGAAAAGATTTCAAAAATGTATATTTATTACATACATTAGGAAATGTATACGTTATAGTGATTAAACCAACGGTTCCACAAGGTAGGTTATTTAAAAACTGAACATTTGTTAATAATAAATACGTAAAATTGTTTTGGAAATAAACAGGCTGAGGCCTAATAATTACTTCATCATGTAAAACCAGCTAGTAACGGTTTTCTGCACAGCACTGATATCACTGCTTTATAACGCACATGTGCTTTTACAGAGAAATATCTAACATAAGAAACCAAAGGTCAAGAGCCCAACTGAAGCAAACACTGATCTCCATGATGGTGGCATAATTTTAACCAATAAAACATCAGCATCTGATCCTCTGTAACGCACAATAATGGCAGGTGTTCATCACTAATGCACAATCATCATTTAATTAGTCTCTTAATTATCTCATTGACTTTAACTCTTTGAGGACTTGGGATTTGAGTTGAGACTAGTTTGTGACTTGGAAGGAATGACTTGTTTCCTCCTCTGGTGAAATCAGCTGCTGAGTTCATGGGTGGAGCAAAAATATGGCAGGACTTTTACTTTCTGACCCCTGGAGTATCCACCTCTGCCTCCCACTGATTGCGTGGAGCTGACTGTCTCCGAAATTGGCGATGGCATTTTTAAATAGTCGTTGTCTTTATAAATAAACCACATATTTGAGTTTTAAATAACTACGTTCTTGCCTGAAATACTTTTAACATTACATTTCATGAAACAATAACAGTAATATTTTGAAAATGATCTGAATAAATGGTGGTTGAACTCAACCAATCAGAATGTTTAGTGCCCAAGTCCCGCCCCTGAAAGTTCTGGAACTTTAAAAAAGTACACAGCAAAAAAATCTGAGTGAAATACCTCTGCTGGGAGTACATGTGAGACCGCACTCAAGAGTGTGAAAGTGTTAAAATAGGAGTGTTAAATTAACACTGAAGCTGAGTTAAAGTTAATGAGATAATTAAGTGATTGATTGAGTGATGGTTGACCATTATTGACGGGACCTGATGTTAACATGCAGAATCAACAAAGACGAAAATCACTATTTTAATGGTGTCACCATTATAGTGGTCAGTGTTTGCTTTAGTTGGCCTCTTGACCCCTAAAATGTTAAAGTCAAATTTTAATTGGATGTTATAACTGAGTTATAAAACTGATGGAAAAATAAAGACTATTGTTATTCCTGAACTACGGAGATAAAGTTACACTGTTAACTATTCCAGCCCTATGATTCTTCAACAAAGTATTTCCAGCATTTTAAATACAATCTAGGAATTTCTTTAAAAAAATTCAAAATTCTTTCAAAAGAGTCTTTCTATTAGACATGCAAACATCAAGAATCAACCTGTGAATCTCAACAATGGTGAAAATCAAAAAAGCATGTTGCAGTGCATTCTGGGTGCCACCTATCAAAATTCATCCATGGCTCCCATGATGCATTGCAGCATGAATAAATTATTATCTGAATTGTTTCAGTAATTTTCTTTATTCTTACTAGTCTATTTTTTTCATGTTCCTTTTAGTAGTTTGTTTACTAATCACAATCACAGAGTTGTTATAATCAATGAGGTCAATCAAATCTGTTTAGGCGTTAATTGAGTTTGGTGAATGTTTGGATTGTCTCTTGTCTGTGTGTCACAATTCAGTTGTAACAGCCAAACCAAATCTGACTTTTAAAATGTAAGGCTCAAGAGCCCAACTAAACCAAACACTGACCACTATAATGGTGACATAGAAATAGTGATTTACATCTTTGTTGATTCTGCATGTTAACATCAGGTCTCGTCAATAATGGTCAATCATCCCTCAATTAATCACTTAATTATCTCATTAACTTTAACTCAGATTCAGTGTTAATTTAACACTCCTATTTTAAAACTTTTCACACTCCTGAGTGTGGTCTCACATGTACTCCCAACAGAGTTCATTTCACTCTGGATTTTTTGCTGTGTACTACCTAGCCAGCAGGGACTTTCTGGGGGGCATTTTTTACCTGGAACTTTATTTATTTCCTGGTTCCTGCGGTGGAAACACACAGAGGACCAGCCCAAAGTCCCTAGTTCCTGGGTAAAGTTCCTGCGGGGGAAACGCAGCTTTAGTTGTAGTCCTTGTGTTTCTCTTTCTTTCAGTGATTTTATTTGTTAATAGCAGGTGTTCTTCACTAATGCGCAATCATCAATTAATCACATAATTATCTCATTAACTTCACTGATCCATTGTTACTCTGTAGTGTGCACACATTATAAATTTTCATTTAAAACTGAAAATTTTGTTGTGGAGTTTAAAAGGTAAACATTAAAGTTTAATTTCAAATAATTAATAATTTAATCTCAGGTTACAACTTGTCAAGCAGCAGTGTGTCCACTATAAGGAACAAGACCTTGACCTATCATCGTATGATTGAAGCTTTCCGCTTTTCTGAAGTCCAGAAGAGTAAACTGGGAGACCCACTCGATGAAAACAATACTGAGGTGAGTTCAGCTACAAATATGGATTCTTTAGTCATTTTAAAATATTTGAAAAGTGGACAGTGTTCTAACTTGCAGTATTGCACAATCCCAGCTTGAGTCCCGACTCAAGGTACTTTGCTTATTTTGTTCCACTTTCTTTGTCCCATTGTTTCCTCTCTCATCTACACTAGCCTGTCCAACAAAGGCATAAAATGGCAAAAAATAGAATATAATATATTAATATACCCCCACGATGCTCTACGTATATGTGTGTGCTACAGTGTATTACAATTACTGAATCCATATAATAGCTTTGTGTGAGAAGCAGATATAAAATTAAGGTTTTAATCACTGATAAGCAGAAAGTGAATAAATGACAAGATTTCCCGTTATGGGTGAACTTTACATAGTTCACATCTGAAGAACAACATTTCTGAGACATCTTAACTTTTGCCTCATCTCATATAACCTGAATAATTTATGCTACAGAAAACATAATTTCCTTAAAGCATTTCACTATTCCCATATTTATGACTTTTCACAGATTGTTTTACAGATTGTCAAAAATATAACCTCAGACAGCTTTGCAGACTACATCAGGAGTAAGATTAAAGATGACATCAAACAACAGAGATACGATGACCAGTATGAGATTTATGCAGCTGATGACCATGGCACATCTCACCTGTCTGTCATCGCAGAAGATGGGAGTGCAGTGGCTGTCACCAGTAGTATCAATGACTTGTAAGAAAAATATCAAAAGGACAAAGGGATGTGTTTCTTAATCATAAGGTCAGCCGCAGAATCTGTTCAGCATCTTAGAACAGATGTTAAAAAAACAGTGTTATATCTTAACACACCTGTGTGTCATGTTAATGACAACACATTTTGTGTTAATTTTAATTCAACCAGTGTGTTTTTCTTCTTAACATCCAACATCCATAAAATATTTAACACACTAATGTGTCATGTCACACAATTTGTCATAGATGTGTTATTCTTAACCAGTTAAAATCAGATGTGCGACTTTCAAGTCACAAGCAAGTCTTCAAGTCATATCCCAAGTCCTCAAAGGTTTAAAGTTAATGAGATAATTAAGTGACTAATTAAATTATGATTGAACATTAGTGATGAACATCTGCTGTTAACAATCAACATCACTGAAGTAAAGAGAAACACAAGAACTACGACTGAAATTAGACACAGCCTTCAACTGAAAAAAATAAAAACCTATGCCACCATAATTGTGGTCAAGGTTTACTTTAGGTAGTCTCTTGACCCTTTTTACTAATTCAAAGCAGTTTGATTCAAAATAATTGCAATATTGTTTTTGCAACAAACATGTATGCATTGTTGAATCAAACCTTACAGTAACAGATGATCTTATGCTATTTCTGCTAACAACTTATTACTTACTAATTAACCATCATGAAATAGTCTTTATATTTGGATTGTTGACTGACACTCAGCTATTACTGAACTGAAGTAAAAAGATAGAAAAAAAGACCCCACCAAACAAATACCAGTGCAATGCTTCAACGTTGAAAGACAAATAAGGAAACTGTTAATTCAGGCTTTTATACATGGACACTTATCCAACGATCCTCAACAGTGGTGACAATTTTTCATACTGCAGTGCATGACGAGTTTTTACAATGGTGTTACCCAGCATGCAACATTTTGTTGATTGTCACCACTGTTGAGAGTCATATGCTGGTTCTTGATGTCTATGTGTGTATACAGAGTTAAAATCACTCACTGATTTTTTTTTTTTAGCATGCTGCAGTTTTAATGGGTTGATTATGCAATGCTCAAAAAAATAATAATAATAATTTGATTGTAATGGTACCAGGTCACAATTACTAGCTTATCACATACTGACAGTTAATATCTTTAACTGTCTGCATGTTAATATCTGTTTCACGGCATCTCATGCAATGTCTACATATCTAAGATCAAGAGCTCATCTAAAGCAAATACTGATCTCCATTATGGTTGCATCATTTTAACCAATAAAACATCAACACCCGATCCTCTGTAGTTCTCAATAACAGCAGGTGTTCATCACTAGTGCACAACCATCATTTAATAAGTCACTTAATTATCTCATTAACTTTAACTCTTTGAGGACTTGGGATATGACTTGATGACTTGCTTGTGACTTGAAAGTCCCACCTCTGGTTAAAATAAATGCACATCATTTAGGGCTGCACGATCATGCGTGTCTTGTCAGTAAAGACGGTTCTGTGATTACACAGCAAAATCCCCAGTGTTAATTTAACACTCTGAGTGTGGACACATATAAACACTGAAGCAGTGTTAAAAGTAAAACTGAGATAATTAGTTAATGAGATAATTAAGAAGTTAATTGAGTTATGATTGACCAATATTGAAGACACCTAATGTTAACAAGCAGAATCACCAAACGAGAAAATCACAATTTGTATGCTTCAACTCTGCTTCAGTGTTTATATGTGTCCACACTCGGAGTGTTAAATTAACACTGGGGATTTTGCTGTGTAGCAGTAAATGTCCATCACCTGGTTTCAAATGGAGCGGCACTTTCCAGCTATAATTTTTTTTTGTTCTAACATTGTTTTTAGCAGGTTGTTTTATTTTTGTTCCCAGAACGTTCTCTCAAAAGATAGGATAACATTCTCTAAACACATTCTAAAAATGTTTATTAAAGGAGCTATGTGGAGGTTTTTACTTAAAAAATCTTTCATATAGAGTTTTCATTTGTATATGTATGAGCCAACCATGATGAAAAAAAAAAGAATGACACCTCGACTGTCCACCACGGCTGCCTCTATCAGCCTGTAGGCTCAATTGTGTGTGGAGGAGTCGGGCCCGAATTGGCGCGAAAATGACGTCATGCGCGTTCTTGTCTACTTGGGCTTACAACCGTACACCACACCAGCCATTATAGTAAGCAGCGGCAATAGTGTTTTCAGATGGACTCTGTGGATGGAAAGAAACGACCAGACTCCGGCAGCACAATTCAGACACCCACGGACACTCCTCGTAAGTAAAAAAAAAAAAAAAAAAACGTATCTAGTGTGGCAAAAACCGGCCGGCGTCAGTGGTTGCTGCGGCAACCCTGGTTGATGTGGTCGTGCTCGTACGAGCGTGCGCACTGAGAACGAGCATGAGACTGGCTGCAGTTCCTCTAACGGTAAGAAATTTCAGAACCTACGCAATGCTCCTTTAATATAATTATTAGAACATTATCCCCTAATATTCTATTTAAGATTAAAGCAGATGTTTAGATGTGGATGTTGATGTCTTTTTAATAGTTTGGTTTGATGTCACCATAATGGTGGTGAGTGTTGATTTTAGTTGTACAATTTGACACTTGACTTGTCAGTGTTGTTCTTTAGCTGCTGTCATCTTTATTGTAGCAAAAGCAATAAAAGAACATAAGGTTTGATGGTGTTGGTTGTTTGTTGATGATTAACACATCATCACATATTTGGTCTGGTTACTTGTTTCACCCAAGCTTATGTGTGGTGATAAATATTCTATTGAAGTGACTCAGCCTGACACCCAGCTGAATTTAAGCAAATAATTTAAAGGATTAGAAAACTCGTTTTTTTTTTTTTTTTTTTTTTGTCACACAAACATCAAGGTTCAGTGTATAACGCTCAACAATGGTGATATGCTTCATCCTGCAATTCTGCTATTCTGGGTACATCATGCAAAACTCATCCTTGGCACCCAGAATGCATTGCAGCATGAAGCATGTCACCATTGTTGAGATTCATACACTAATTCTTCAGCTCTCTGTGTGTTTAAGAATTCTGAGGTTCAGAGTGTTGTATGAACACATGTAATTTAAAAAGTACCGACAAAAATGACATAAAACTGTTATAGACACTAATGTTAAATTAATAGCATAGGTTAATCCTCAGATGGTTGTCGGGGTCTTTTTGACCCCAAATGACTTTTGCTCAAATTAAAAATATATATATATCTTTGTCCAAATTGTATGAAACCTTCTACGGCTCCCAACACTTTCTAGATCTACAAAAAACAAATAATAATAATAAATTGGAATGATATCTGTTTTTATGTTAGCGTGACAAAATTTGTGACACTCGTGGTTTTCGCAATCAAAATAAGACTAAATTCATCATCAAAATCAGAACCAACATCGACAGAAATGGCACAAATAAAGTGGCACACTTCCACCAATGCAAAAACAATATCCACAATGATAAATTATATTGCTCACAACACGAGTACACACACACACACACACATAGAGGAATACATTTTTGAGACTATGAAAACTGTTCTCTTATCATTTGTCAAATAAAATCATCCAAAATTCAGAACCAACACAAATATAAAGTGGTGACACTGACACCGACAATGTGTACACACACACACACACACACACACACACACACACACACACACGTGTGAGGATATAAAACAACTGCTCTCTTATAATTATTTTTAAAAAATCATGCAAAATGCAGAACCACCAAAGAGGGAGAGAGAGTGAGAGAGAGATGACAGGATGAGACAAAACGATTTAGCACGCACACACACACACACAAACCTGCTCCAACCCGTCTGCAGAAGTCTTGCAGTTCACCATGCTTACTGCCTGCAATGCATTGTAATGTAACATTATTGAAAAACTTTTTTTTTTTTTCAGTAAAAAAAAAAATGCTAAACTTTGACAAAAAATATTTTATTTTTGTTATAATTGTGATTTTATAATATTTAGATATGAATCCAAATGAATCCAACTTGTGAAAAGATATCTTTCAGGTAGTCAAATAGCAAATAGCATATAGTGGAGCTCTATAGCCATCTAGTGGTTAAAGTGATTCTTTTTTATTTTAAAACTGCTGTAATGACGACTTGATAGCTAGGACTGTATCTGTAGCTAGTTGGGGATGAGTGACCACTGTGGTGCATCGATAAGAATGCAATTGGATGCTGTAAATCTCTTCGATGGGTTTATTGACACTCAGCAGAGGATTATCTGTCTTCATGTATGTACAGTATGTGTGTGGTTCTACAATAAACAATAAAAGAAAGAAAATATCAGAATACAAATAAACAACAGTGCTGACATAATTCAATTAGCAAAGCTAATAAATTGTAATTATTATACATTTCCCTTTAAGTAGCTTTAGCTGCTTATACATATCAAATAACCAAAATAAATACCAGATAACACATTATCTTCTTATTGACTTAAAGAACAGCCTTCATACTGCTAGTTATCAATACTATCAACCCAAAAAACATAGTTCTCTACTTCTCAACCATAATTACACTCAGATAATAACTATAAAGTGTCAAGTGAGAACACATATAAACACAATATTAATATAAAAATAATATTAATAGGCATTAACATAATGCTAGCGAACTTTATGCTAACATACTGCATTTCAATAGAGTATCTCAGAATAACTCTTAACAACCCAAGGCACCGAAATACACATACGTAAACATTTACATCAGGGTACTCACATGTCTCTGAACGCACACATGCACAGATATCGACATGGAAGACATCTATTCACCTCAGTAAATTCTACGGTGCGTTTACCGGCCAATCTAACAACCAACTCAAAACGAAACTAAAACTGTTAGCGCTAAAACTGTGTTCTCTCTGTGACCCTGAAACGAAGCCGCTGATTGGCTAATCCCCATAACAGCAAGTCCTTCTTCACAGCCGCCCCCAAATTTGCACAGTCAAATTTGCTGTCCCATAGAAGGACTGTTGGTCTCAGGTGCTGTCTCAGGTATGGCAGGAAGTTGAACAAGACGGGCAACTGGCCTAATGTATTTCCTGTCGTTCACCTGGATCTCCGCTGTCCTTATCCTCCCATCTGAACCTGGGATAACCTTTGTGATGTGACCAATAGGCCAGAGCGCCCTCGGGAGCTGCGGATCAATGATCATGACGACAGTACCAGGTTGTAATGGGGCCACATCTTTCTGCCACTTGGTGCGCATCTGCAGGGCTGGCAGATAGTGCCTGATAAATGCCCTCCAAAATTGGTCGGCAAGGACCTGCGTATGCCTCCAGCGGCGGCGGCTCAACAGCTCGGACTCTGGATACAACACCTGGGGCAGTGAGGGGTCGGGCCGCCCCATCACAAGCAAATTGGGGGTTACTGGATCAGGGTCCGCGACGTCACTGGACACATACCCCAAGGGTTTAGGATGCCCTCGATCTCAATCAGGACCGTGCGCAGGACTTCTTCTGTCACCGTCTGCATCTGAATTGTTGCATACAGGGCAGCTTTGATAGATTTAATTTCCCTCTCCCATGCACCACCAAAGTGAGGGGCACTTGGAGGGTTAAATCTAAACTGGATCTGATGTTTGGCCAGTTCTGCCTGTAAAGTGGGGTGCAGTGCCTTGAAAGACTCATGGATTTCCCTCTCACCTCCTCTGAAATCCGTGCCCTGATCCGACAGAAGCTCCGCTGGTTTTCCCCTGCGTGAGATAAATCTGCGGAGGGCCATCAGGAAGAAATCCTGGTCGAGACTAGTCAGGACGTCGATGTGGACAGCTCGGGTAGTGAGGCACTTAAATAGTATACCCCAACATTCTCATTACGCCGTCCGATTTTGACCGTGAAGGGCCCGAAACAATCCATTCCGGTAGAGAAGTAAGGAGGCTTCATCAACCGCAGACGGGCGGGAGGTAAGTCTGCCATTTGTGGCACTGCAGGCTTCGCTCTCCATCTCCGACAATCAGGGCAGGAGTACTGGTGCCGCTTCACAGCTTCTCTTCCACGAAGGATCCAGTATCGTCTGCGAAGTTCTGCAAATAATCGCTCTGAGCCTGGATGATGGAGGTCTCGGTCAGCATCTTGAATGATGAGTTTAGTCACCTGGTGAGCTGGATCCAGAACTATGGGATGATTGGCTTCTGTGTCCAGCAAGGTACTGCGACGCAATCTGCCTCCAACCCGAATCAGCTTCAGTTGATCATCATATTCAGGAGCTAATGTAATCAAACGGCTGGTGGAAGGGACGGGTTTTCTTTCTGAAAGGTGTTGAAAGTCTTCCTCGAAGTAGTCTACCTGAACTCGTCTCAGTAGGTCTATCTCAGCATCCTGATAGTCTTGTGCAGATGGCGTTGATTGACTACCTGCCGCCCCATGGCGGGACCTCACAATTGCCTCGATCATGTCCCTGAAACCATTGAATTGGCTGGCATCAAATAAGGGTTTATTACTTTCAGAATCCACATACCTCCATGCTTGGGCATCAGTCAGCTCCTGGTTCTCAGCGACTCTGGTGCCCACAAACACCTTAAACCTGCAAGAGTCTGACTGAAGCCACGTGAGAACCGTGGTGGAGTCTGTCCAAAGCACCACTCCATGTAGTACCAGGGTGAGTTCACGTTGCAACAGCACTGCTAGCTGAGCTCCAGTCACTGCTGCACACAGCTCTAATCGCGGTATCGACTGTTGGCGCTTGGGGGCCACTCTCGACCGTGCAGTCGGAAAGGCCACCTCCACCTTACCACCTGAACCCTCTGTACGAAGGTACGCAACTGAACCGTAAGCTTTCTCAGATGCGTCACAGAATATATGAAGGCTTCTGACAGAACTGGGTTGGTCCAGAGGTGGACTTGAGTAGCATCGTGGCAAGACAATCTCCGGAAGCTCATTCTCCCAAGTTAGCCAGGCCTTGAGGGCATCATCTGGCAGCAACGGGTCATCCCACTCCCTCTCTTTGTTCCATAGGTGCTGCACAATGATTTTGGCCAGCGTGGCGAAGGGAACGAGAAAGCCTAGCGGATCAAAAAGCCGTGCCAGTGTACTATAGATGTTCCTCATAGTCGGTGTGGGACGGTCAGTGACGTTACACTTGTAGGCCAGAGTGTCTGAGGCGCAAAGCCATCTGAGTCCAAGTGCAAGCTCCTGTGGATCCTCCATTGACTCTGTGAGCCATAACTCGCTGTTCTGGGATCTTGCCTCTTTAGGAAGGTGACTGATAACTTCGGGAACCTTACTAGCCCACTGACGCAACTCAAACCCCCCTGAGGCCAATAACCTATTCAATTTGTCAACCAGCTGTCTTGCTGCTGTAGAGGAGGAGAGGCTCTGTAAGTGGTTATCCACATAAAAGTGTCCACCCGGACATCCTCCTCTAGCTGGCTGTGGTCTGTCACATGCTTCTGCAGTGCAAATTTTGTACAGCAGGGGCTGCATGTTGTTCCAAAGGGGAGGACCTGCCACTCATTTACGCCCGGTGGCGCCTCTTTATTCATGTCCCTCCACACGAAACGAAGCAGAGATTTGTCTTCTGGCAGTAACCTGATCTGATGGAACATGCCTTTTATGTCGCTGCTTATAGCAACAACATGCTCCCTGAATCTCAACAGGACACCTAGCAGGCTGGAGGTCAATGTGGGGCCTGGCAGTAGAAGCTCATTTAGGTTGTAGCCCTTGTATACGAAGGAGCAGTTAAATACAAGTCTGTTTTTTCCATTATGACTCACCATATGGTGAGGTATAAACCAGGACTCTCTTGATGTACTTAGATCTTCCTCTGCTACCTTCTTCACGTACCCCGCCTGTTCCAATTTCAGGTTCTCTGCTGCATAGGCTGATGCTCTTGTTGGGTCTTTCATCAGACGTCTCTCAGTGCTCTTCGTAGACTCGCCAGTACAGCATCTTTGGGGGCGTGGAGACACGGCATGTTATTAACACGAAGCAAGGGGGTGGCGTAGCGATGTACTCCGTCGACTTCCACCCTCACTGTCCTGGTTTCCAGCATGCGAACTGCCTCTTGATCTTGCTTTGAGCGGACCACTACCTTCTCACTCCTGAACGGCAGTACATCCATTTTCCATAGTTTCTCCACGTGATAAAGGAGCTCTGCAGAGGGTGACTGTGTGGATATATGCAGACACTGCTGCGGCTGAAGATGCTGTCGGATGATCTTGGTTGGGCCCTGAATAGTCCAGCCCAACTTGGTCTTTACAGCAGCTGGTCCGCCAGGTGGACCCATACGAACCGGCTCTACTGGGGTGATCAGTTGCGTATAGTCTGACCCAATGAGGACCATGGGTGAACACATTCCAGTGTTTGCAAGGGAAGTCCCCTCAGGTGCTTATATTTGCGCTGAAGAGTCTTCACCGGTTGTGAATGCTCTGCAAGGCCCAATTGATCGGCAGTAAAGGCTCTCCAGATCTTGTAAGTCTTTTGGGGGTTCCTGGCAGGAGAAATTGAGAATGAGACAGATATTCCTTGTAGAACCCTAAGATCCTGGCGCACTGTCCTTAAAGCAAGGTTCTCTGACTCCCCTTTAAGTTTAAGCTCCTTAGCGGCGGCTGGAAGTAGCATCGTGCGCTCTGACCCATCATCCAGTATCGCGTAGGTCTCCATGGCATGCTGTCCATTGTGTAGCACAACCTTTGTCACCTTTAGGACCACCTGACTGCTGCCAGATGGCCTATCAAGATAGAGAACTTCATTAGCGGTACTCACTAAGCATGATGTGTTCTCTGTGGCTAGTGTCACTATGGCTGGTCTAATGTTAAGGTCGTGGAGAGCTTCCAGATGTCTGCCATTACAATTCTTGCACCTGGCCTTCAGTTTGCACTGTGCGGCCTGGTGACAACGACCACAACGCCAGCACCGCCTGTTTTTCTTAACCCAGTCTCTCCGCTGCTCAGTGGTTAACCGGCTGAAGTTAGTGCACTGGTTCAGATAATGCAGGGCGTTGGTACAGTATGGGCAGGGTAGAGCGACTTTGCCTTGTGGATTGGCACTGGTAGATGAGAATACTGGGACAGTCGGGCAACTAGAAGATTGTTCAGCTCCATGGAGGACTGTGGTTAGCCTGCCAAACTTTGAGTCCTTCCGTCTATCCCTCTTACTGTCTGGGTTCTCTTGGGGTCGGGACTCATATCCATACTCCTGAATCTGCAGCTCAAACTCCAGCCATAAACCCAGACCGCAGATCTTGTGGAAGCTTGGACATAAGCCTAGTGACATGAGACCCACACTGAAGCTCAATATGACCTTTCTCTCCAAGCTGGTTGAGCATGCCAACCAAGGCTCTCACCCTGAGAGCAAATCCTTTAAAGGCAGTGATGTCCTGACTACGAATGTTAGGCGCCTCCATCAGGTCTGCAATGCGCCTTAATGCTAGCTGGTGAGGTTGCCCATAATGCTCTGTTAATGAGGCCATAGTGTCAGTGTAGGGTTGTGTAGAGTTGATGTATGAATCTGCGATAAGGAGCGCTTCTTCAAATTTAAGATGATCAACTAAAATCTGATATTTAAACCTCTCCGTAGCATCGTGGGGGAGGAGATTTTCCAGGGAGGTCTTCAGCCTAGCAAACTCACGTGGGTCCCCTCTATTAAAGTCTGGGATGGTGGGTTGAGGACCCCGATATATGTACTCTGTTGCTCAGCGAGTGTGAGAGTCCTCGTGTCTCGTTTCATTAGCTGCGCCTGGCTCATGAGGAACTAAAGGGGGTGATATCTGTGGACGGACTTGTGGATCCGTTGGTTGGTGTGACCTCCCCATTTGACCAGATGCAACCTGATTATCATTGCCAAATGCCGGCATTCCAGGAAGCTGCTCTTGAGTGATCCCCATCTTCTTAAGGCATGTCATTAGCTCTGCTACTAACTCTGTGGACAGTGTGGTAGTGGGTAGCTGTGGCTTCTCTTCATCATCTACCACTGGAGGGGGGGAAGGGGCCAGTCTTCATCGTCCACTTCTACTTCACTGGGTACCTGGATAGGTCCTAATGTGTTATGGACTGTAACTTGTGTTGTGGGCCTTGGTGAGCTAATGGATGCAGCGAGCACTCCCGACTGCGCGTGCGGGCTGTACTCCTCGGGGGAGAGCGCAGTGTGGTGTGATGGATCTGGGCCTCTGCTTGAACTAAGCTGTGTTTGCATCTCCATTATGATAAGTTGAAGTCTCCGGTTATCCTCCCTAATCTTTTGCAGCTCATCTAATATTTCAGGTGAAGCCCCTGAGTTTACTCTGTGAGACAGTGGGTCTGGGGTTCTCTGATAATGGGGTCCTGAGAACGCTGACTCTCTGGGATACTTAGGGCGAGCACCAGTCTGATTCCACTGATCATAAAGCTGGGAGGTGCAGGTTAACAGCTGATCGATCCTGTCACCACCATAGTAGGGCTCCTGCATCTGATGGTGGGGGTGTGAGGAGAGTGCTGCAGCCGGGGAGGGTCTCTCCACAACAGGCAGGGAGACTTCATAGTCAGCAAACCAGGTTGGCAGACGTATCTGACGTCTCGGGCGGGTATCAGGAAGTGGCGTTGCCTCCTCTCTCGCATATGGGAACATCCTCACGCACAGCGGTCACAAACTGATCCGGCTCGAAGGACCAATTTTTTAATGACGACTTGATAGCTAGGATTGTATCTGTACCTAGTTGGGGACGAGTGACCACTGTGGTGCATCGATAAGAATGCAATTGGATGCTGTAAATCTCTTCGATGGGTTTATTGACACTCAGCAGAGGATTATCTGTCTTCATGTATGTACAGTATGTGTGTGGTTCTACAATAAACAATAAAAGAAAGAAAATACCAGAATACAAATAAACAACAGTGCTGACATAATTCAATTAGCAAAGCTAATAAATTGTAATTATTATACATTTCCCTTTAAGTAGCTTTAGCTGCTTATACCTATCAAATAACCAAAATAAATACCAGATAACACATTATCTTCTTATTGACTTAAAGAACAGCCTTCATACTGCTAGTTATCAATACTATCAACCCAAAAAACATAGTTCTCTACTTCTCAACCATAATTACACTCAGATAATAACTATAAAGTGTCAAGTGAGAACACATATAAACACAATATTAATATAAAAATAATATTAATAGGCATTAACATAATGCTAGCGAACTTTATGCTAACATACTGCATTTCAATAGAGTATCTCAGAATAACTCTTAACAACCCAAGGCACCGAAATACACATACGTAAACATTTACATCAGGGTACTCACATGTCTCTGAACGCACACATGCACAGATATCGACATGGAAGACATCTATTCACCTCAGTAAATTCTACGGTGCGTTTACTGGCCAATCTCACAACCAACTCAAAAAGAAACTAAAACTGTTAGCGCTAAAACTGTGTTCTCTCTGTGACCCCGAAACGAAGCCGCTGATTGGCTAATCCCCATAACAGCAAGTCCTTCTTCACAACTGCATTTTCCCAAAAAATGGGTATAAATGTTACATTAAATCATTTGAAATTATCCATGTTATCCCCACACTGTAAAAAGTGATTCTCTATATTTATTCAATAAAGTTGTGTCAAAAATTTACAAGCAATATTATTAATTAAATTTAACACATTTTAATTATGTAGAAATAATCATTCAAAATGAGTAGAATACCATGAAAAAATTAAGTAAAATTTACACAACAATATTGATTTCATTGGTTAAAAAACAAACAAACAAACAAAAAAACACTATGCTAAAGAATACTATGTTATGTATGCCAGGCCAGTAGTTGGCGATCATGAAACACCCTTCGAAAACATTATATGCATGCACATGACATCAGACTTTTTACAAATTCACATTTTTTGTTGCTTACATTAATATGATACAGGCATCATGTTCAAAAGGCTGTGTCTTAAGGCCCCCAAAACAGAATTATTGAAGACACCTAAAGTTCACAAACAGAATCAAAGGGTAAACTATTGGTTACCATTATAGTGGTCAGTGTTTGCTTTAGTTGTGCTCTTGACCCTTGATGTTTTAATATTACATTTTGCATTGCTGTTATTACTCAGTTATAACAGCTAGACAAGCTAAGAAAAAAGATGCTCAGGTGGTGCTAGTTATGCTTTTACATAACCTTTGTTTTAGCTGAATATCTGAACTCATTCAGAGCCTGATCTCTGAGTTACATTAACATTCATTATAGCAGCCCTGTGATTCAACAATAAAAGGCCTGGAGTTTTCAGTGTAATCTAGAGTTTAAGAATTCTGATTAAGAGAGGGGAACTTTCTTTTGGCACACAGTGACATCAAGAACCAGTGTATGAATCTCAAGAATGGTGACAAACAGCATATTCAGACGAACTGTAAGAATCACAAAACAAGCTACTATAGAATTGTTGCTCATAATTAATTCATGCCACAAAGCATGATGGGAGCCATAAATGAGTTTTGATTGGTGGCACCCAGAATGCAGTGCAACATGCTTTTTGATGGTCACCATTGTTGAGGTTCTCAGGCTGATTCTTGATGACTGTGTGCCTAAAGGAAAATACTTTTTTTTTAAACAAGGTTTTCATCATAGGTGCTTCTAAGAATTTCTCAGATACTGCTGAAAACACCTAAACTTATATTGTACAACCACCGGACACCTGTAATTGATAAGACACACTCAACTCAGAAACCCAGAGCAAATAATGATGCAAAAACAAATCACACCACCTGATCTTTTTTCCTTCTTAGCTTGTCTAGCTGCTGTATCACAACTTGCAACCAAAAGTAATCTGTTTTAAATGTTAAGGGTCAAGAGTCCAACTAGAGTCCAAACACTGACCACTACAATGGTAACCAAATTATTTATTTATTTCCTTCAGTGATTCGGTTCGTGAACTTTAGATGTTCGATAACTCTGTTTTGGGGGCCTTACAACCTTTTGAACATGATGCCTGTATCATATCTATGTAAGCAACAAAAATGTGAATTTGTAAAAAGGCTGATGTCATGTGCATGCATATAATGTTTTCGAAGGGTGTTTCATGATCGCCAACTACTGGCCTGGCATGCATAACATAGTATTATTTAGCATAGTGTTTTTTTTTTGTCCAATTAAATCAATATTTTTGTGTACATTTTACTTAATTCTTTTCATGTTATTCTACTCATTTTTAATGGTTAATTCTACTTAATTAAAATGTGTTAAATTTAATTAATAATATTGCTTGTACATTTTTGACACAATTTTATTGAATAAATATAGAGAATCACTTTTTACAGTGCATGAATGAAAGTTAGAAATCTGGGTCTTTTATAAAGTGAATTTTACATCAAATGCTGTTTTTTTTTAAAAAGCCTATTTAAATAAATATTTAATTATTTATAGAAATGTAAAAGATATCATAAATCCTCCAAAAACGAAACAAATGTTGAGTAAAAACATTAACAAACAGAGTAAAATTACATTTGAAAAAAAAAAAAAACTATTATCTTGTCACAAAATTAAATGTTATTGTCTGGGGTCTCTGGAGACCCCCTAAAACACGAGTGTGGACAGAAACGAAAACCATCAGAGGGTTAAACTTTTGATAAAACCAATTGGTCAGATTACTACATGATACTTTTTTTATTATCAACAAGTAGCCAGCGTCACCTGATGATATCTTTCTCTCACTATTTTTGCTGTAGTGATGGGTCAGATCATTTAACCGACTCTTGACTTTTGAGTCTCATTCAGCAAAATGAACAAATCTTTTTTTGAGTCATTTCTTTCATTTTAGCAAAATGTAATTAAAATGTTACATGTTACTTCCCCAACACATCTAGTACTTATGCATACATTGATCACACTACAAATAGTTAAAAACTAAAATGCTATAAGAAACATACAAGATTAATTAATTCTTTACCTGGGTACCCACATAGCAACATTGTTTCGGCCCAGATCCGGCCCACATCTGGCACCCGTGGAAAGATGATCTGGCCCACATGCAGCGTGGAATGATGGCACTTGGGCGGACCGCTCCTGTTTGCCAGATTTGAGCCACAAGCAGGCCATAGCAATGCCACATGTCAGCCAAGAGTAAAGAAATTAACCAGAAATTGACCTTATCTGAGCTACAAAATCTGTGTATATATTAAATATGAAGTAATTTCAGCTTTAATAAGCCCGTTAACAAGCAGAATCACTGAAGGAAAGAAGAGAACAGAAAAAGAGATGAGCAGAAACACAAGAACTACAACTGACTTCAGCCACAACCTTAGATGAAATCAATTGGGGGTAAAAGAAGACATTAAATATCTCAAGATCTCAGCAGAGGAGGATTAAACAACTCCACAAACAGCTTTACCAGCTTCACTTATTACTAACCAGACTGACATTATTTCTGTTAGACATCTACAAAAGTTTTTATTGAGAATTAACAGAGGTTTAACTCTAATGTGTTTCACCATAACAGTGATTAGTGTTTCCATTAGTTGGGCTCTTAACTCTTATTATCTATTTTGTCTTTTTTTGGCGGCTGTGACGGTGTGTTTGTTAAACACATTTGCAGCTTCAAACAACGCTAGAGTGATATGATATCAAGTGACTGCTGTTATCTGTTGATGGTTTTATAATCAACATGAAGTACACTGGTTCACTGATGTTTTTTTTTTTAATCTAACAATTATGTTGTTCCAATGATACATTCATATTACGAACCCTGCGTTTCTGCCATAGGAGATCCAGCAGTATTATATCAGTTAATATCTTTTAACAAACATGAGCTTAAAAAAATAAACTTAAACTATGCTGCCGCACACGTGAAAGTGAATACATATATAAACAATCAGCACATGAATCTCGATAATGGTGACAATCAAAAATATTTAGATAAACTGATCAATTCAGAACTTCACTGAAAAGCTACTTAAGTCACAACAAAAACAACAGCAAAATATATAAGAAAATATTAAGAATTAAACGAAATAATAGGACAATTCAGCTGCATAATTTATTCGTGTTGCAATGCATGCTGGGAGTTTGTACTATGCTAGTACCCAGCATGCATTGCAGCAAGGTACATTTGATTGTCACCATTGTTGAGATTCATGTGCTGATTGTTGATGTCTGTGTGTGTCATCATGGATTGACTTTTTCCCATGCTTGTTAAAATCTTCTGACTTATTGTTGTAATATTGCTGGATGTCATGCTGCAGAAACACATGGTCTGTGATGTGAATATATGAATGAAACAATTGTTAGATAAAAAAAGCAAATCAGCCTGTTTCATGATGATTATAAAACCATCAACAGATAACCACCATCACTTGACCTAAATTCATTTGAGCTTTTTTTGATGCCGCAAATGTGTTTAACAAACACACCGTCACAGCAGCCGAAAAAAGACAAAAGATAAAGTAAGAGTTAAGAGTGCAACTAATGGAAACACTAATCACTGTTATGGTGAGACATATTAGAGTTAATCCTCTGTTAATTCTCAATAAAAACTTTTGTAGATGTGTAACAGAAATAAAGTCAGTCTGGTTAGTAATAAGTGAAGCTGGTAAAGCTGTTTGTGGAGTTGTTTAATCCTCCTCTGCTGAGATCTTGAAATATTTAATGTCTTCTTTTATCTTAAATTGATTTCATCTAAGGTTGTGGCTGAAGTCAGTTGTAGTTCTTGTGTTTCTGCTTATCTCTTTTTTCTGTTCTCTTCTTTCCTTCAGTGATTCTGCTTGTTAACAGGCTTATTAAGGCTGAAATTACTTCATATTTAATATATACACAGATTTTGTGGCTCAGATAAGGCCCAGTTCTGGTTAATTTCTTTACTCTGGCTGACATGTGGCATTGCTATGGCCTGCTTGAGGCTCAAATCTGGCAAACAGGAGCGGTCCGCCCAAGTGCCATCATTCCACGCTGCATGTGGGCCAGATCATCTTTCCACGGGTGCCAGATGTGGGCCGGATCTGGGCCGACACAATGTTGCTATGTGGGTATTCAGTCTGTGATTAGCTCACATCATCTCTTGTCTGAAAAGTCTTCGGGTTCAAGTCATTCCTTAATCATGTGAATCAATAAAGTAAATAAGTAAATCAAGCCCCATACGCTGAACCATGCAGTCCGAGCCGGAAAGAGAATTGATTAGTTCATCTCATGAGTCTTCGGGTCGAGTCGTTCTGTAATCAGGCCCCATGCGCTATTTCTGACATTTCTGTCGCTGTGGTTTTGTTACTGTTGCTTTAGGATCTGTGGTGTGTTATTATTTTATGAATAAATAAAGCCCTGTTATAAATAAAATATTGATGAATTTGTCTTTTTGACTGTCTATCAGTAAATAAACAATAGGCTATATAATAATACAAGCCTACAATACAGAGTATTTATAGCCTAGTTTGTTCATTTTTAATCCAATTTTGAGTTTTCTGGTATAGTAATTGCTTTTCCTAGGACCTAGGCAAACCTGACATTTTGGTCTAATATATGTACAAGAAGATTGCACAAAAAGGACATAATGTAATCATACAACAATACAACAGCATCATTTTTGAAGATTAGAATCCACGGTAAAAAAAAATAAATAAATAAAAATCTCTTCTTATCAAAGTGATTTCGCCATCATATGGACAAAGTTTAAAGCATAACCAATAATTATAATAAAAAATAATAAATACTATGCACCGATTTGTAAGGAAGGATGTAAATTAACTAATTACTCTAGCCAATGTTGTCACGTCACGTGACAAAAGAACGAATAACCCGAAGACCCAAAATATTAACTAATCAATTCTCTTTCCGGCTCAATACCGCATTGGTTTAAGCCTAACCTGATTTTACCAAGTGAGACATGTTCCTGGGACAACATCGTTGTTGACCCTGGAACAACATTGTGATTAACCAATCAGATTTGAAGAACCAGTTTATAGATTTTGTGAAGTTTATGCTTAAAATCAGTGTTTGGTGCTTGTACATCAGTGTCATTCATCTATCATTTCTTCTGATTTTAGGGATTACTCATGGTTAAGGTTAGGTTTAGGTGTAGGGATATGGTTAAGAATATATTTTTGAAGTAAAATGTTGTTCCAGGGTCAACAAAATATGTTGACCTAGGAACACATCGAACTTGGCAAAATCAGGACATGCTTGGTTTAACGCTCTGGTTTAACGTATAGGTCGTATAACAAGTCTCAAGTTAAATCCCAAGTCCTCAAATAGTTTAAATTAATGAGATAATGAAGTGACTAATTAAATGATGATTGTGCATTAGTGATGAACACCTGCTGTTAGTGATGGCAAGATGAAGACCCATGAAGCATTAAGATTTTCAGCCAAGTGGTTCACAAAAGGGTTAATTTCTGGAAACTTATATAGGTGGTATTGTGAGGTATTTGCTCACAATACCACCTGGTGGCCAAAGAGTGTAAAACAAGCAGATATATTACAGACAGAGGTGTAAAGTCCAGGGGTCAGAAAGTAAAAGTCCTGCCATGTTTTTGTTCCACCCTTGAACTCAGCAGCTGATTTCACCAGAGGAGGAACCAAGTCATTCCTTTCAAGTCACAAACTAGTCTAGTCAGTGCTTCAGTTGGTCTCTTGACCTTTGGCTTCTTGTGTTAGAGATTTCTCTGTAAATTTACATGTGCTGTTAAAAAGCAGTGCAATCAGTGCTGTGCAGAAAACTGCTACTAGCTGGTTTTACATGGTGAAGTAATTATTAGGCATCAGCCTGTTTATTTCCAAAACAGTTATATTTCACTTAACGTATGTTCAGTTTTTAAATAGCCTACCTTGTGGAACTGCCACATGCAAATGAACTGTTGGTTTAATAGTTATAATGAACTAATTTGAAATCAAATTAATATAAATGTTTGAAAACTTGCCCTAATAAAGACGCACAGACATCATGACCCAGCATATGAATCTCAACAATGGTGACAACCAACAAAACGCTTCAAGCTGAAGTGCATGCTGGGTAAAACCATAGTAAAAAACTCCCATCATGCACTGTAGCATGAATAATTATTGTCACCACTGTTGAGGATCATATGATAAGTGCTCATTTCTAAAAGCCTGAGCCTGTACAATTTCTCACCCAATAATTAAGCATTAAAATAATATGTAGTTATTTTGTAGTTTTTTTTGTTGTATTTTTTGTAGTTAATAGTGGTGGAAATTATGATTCTTTCTAGAGATTCGTTCATTTTCAGTTCGTTCACCAAAATGATTCGTTCAGAATCGTTCACTGATTCGTTCAGTGACCATTTCTTCGTATTACACAAAATAAGACAGCAGACGGCAAAAAAAGTGTATTATGTGTTATGTCTTAAGTCAGCGAACGTATTCACTTGTTACAAAAACTGATCTGGCTTTATTAAAATGTGTGTATAATCGCATTCAATATATAAAGTCTAATTAAGTTGTTCAGATGAACAAAGCACAAGGTTTTCTTGCCTAATTAGCATTTTAAGTGTTTGGTCAGACAGTTTGTATATTATATATTCACACTCATAAATCGGGGATTAAACGTGGAGTTGCTAAATATCAAAACGAGCGTATAAGCACAGTACAGTACCTATAACTGCGCTTTGCATTTTTGCGAGATTGACAGGCTAAATGGCAGACCGACCACCGGTTTACTCTCATTCATTTCGTTCACGAACGAGATAAGCTATGTACCTGTTCATTTCATTCACGAACGACATGTATCCGTTCTTTCAGCTCGTTCACGTATGACATATGTGCCAGTTCAGTCATTTCATTCACGAACGAGATGTATCAGTTCATTCAACTCATTCACGAACGACATGGGTACCAGTTCAGTCATTTCATTCACGAACGAGATGTATCAGCTCATTCAACTCATTCACGAACGACATGGGTACCAGTTCAGTCATTTCGTTGACGAACGATAAGATCTCTAGATCTAGTTCAGACTCTTATGAAACTCGTTCATTGAAGGGCGTATTCGTTCACTACATTCAACAAATCACATACTCTGTCACATCTCATACTCGAAGGCTATTGGCTCGAGGTTGAGTAATTCTTTGACAGGATGAAATGGTTGTTACCCGGTTCACTGAGCTGCGCTGCTTATAGCGCCGCGCTGCTGTGGAGGGAGGAACTTCACTGAACGAGAAATATGAGTCAGTGGATTACGTGAACGAGAACGATTCGTTCACCCAAAAGATTCGTTCAAAAAGAACGATTCATTCACGAACGACACATGACTAGTAGTTAATAGCTACCAAATAGAGACACCTTCATGATGTTCATTTTAATTTTTAGAAGAAAAAAAGGACAATTTAATATATATATATATAATTTAATTCAGCAATGTGTTAATGTTTACTATGTAACACATTCGCAAGTGTTTAAAATAAATTTACTTTGAATTATTAAAAGGGTGAAGAGCCCAACTAAGCAAACACTGATCTCCATGATGGTGGCATCATTTTAACCAATAAATCATCCGATCCTCTGTAATTCTCAATAACAGCAGGTGTTCATCACTAATGCACAATCATCATTCAATTAGTCACTTAATTATCTCATTAACTTTAACTCTTTGAGGACTTGGGATTTAACTTGAGAGTTGTTTGTGACTTGGAAGGAATGTCTTGGTTCCTCTGATGAAATCAGCTGTTCATGAGTGGAACAAAAATATGGCAGGAATTTTACTTTCTGACCCCTGGACTTTACACCTCTCTCTTTAATATATCTGATTGTTTTATTCTTGTTGGCCACCAGGTGGTATTGTGAGAAAATTAAGTTTCCAGAAATTAACCCTTTTGTGAACCACTTGGCTGAAAATCGTAATGCTTAATGAGGCTTCATCTTCCCATCACTATACTGTTAAAAACGTATTGTATTTTTACAGGAAACTCCTGGCAACTAATTGCCATGAATTTACAACAAACAAGAAATATACTGTTGATTTAATACAAGAAAATTTTGTGTTTATACAGCAGTGTTGCCGTGATTACAGTAGCATTAATACACTAAAATGTTGTATTTTGTATTGTTGTCTTACAATCCTCAACAGTGGTGACAATCCCGAAAAAAAAAAAAAAATTGCAGCAATGCATGCTGGGAGCCATGAACATGTTTTGTATGCTGGCATGAAACATGTCACCATTGTTGTGTTTAATACGCCAAATGTTGATGTCTGTGAGTGTATAAATAATCTAAAACATGTTTTTTAACAAAAAGTTAGCAAAAACAATATGTATTCACTGTTAAACATCAGTGTACCAACCACAACAGTTTCAAATTATTTATTTTTATATCAGTTGGGTCATTTAAACCATTTTAGTGCAGTCAGTTGGTTGTTATTAAAACTGAAAACTAAATCTGCTTTATATATGCAGAAATGTTTTCTGAAAACAACTGCAGAAAAAAGTATTACAGCAAAAGTTGAGGGTCTAGAGCACAACTGAAGCAAACCCTGATCTCTATGATGGTGATCTCAAAAAAACATTTTAATTAAGACATCAACATCTTAAGCTCTGTGAATTCTCAATAAGAACTTCTGTAGATGCATGACAGAAATAAGATCATTCTGGTTAGTATTACTGTAAGTGAAGCTGTTAATGCTGTTTGTGGAGTTGTTTATTCAGATCTTGAGAGATTTAAAGTCTTGTATCTTCAGTTCACCTAAGACTGTGGCTGAAGAAAGTTGTAGTTTGTGTTCTTATTTCTCTTTCTTTCTTGCTTGATCACAGCAGGTGTTTGAATGACTGAGAGAATGTTGCAGGAACATTTTACTAACCTTAAAATAACATTATACTAATATGGAAACTGGACCTTTTTATGTTCTTGGAATGTTACAAATCAACGTTCCTAGAATGTTGAATTTTTAAATCAAAATTAAGTTGAAAGAATGTTTGAGAAACATCATACCTTTTAAAAAGTTTCTTTTAACGTTAAGAAAACTGGACTTTTTATGTTAGAAAGAATATGAAAGTACCAGTTTTAATGCTATCCCACAATGCTTTGTGGTTTCTGTAAAATAATGCTTCTACAGTGTAGTTACAATAATATTACAGGACTGTCCATCAATTTCCCATCATGCATTTGCATTTGCATTTGCATTTGTAAAACACAAGCTAATTTTAGGGTGAACAAACCCTTTAGCTTGCAAATGAACTGATGAATGTCAAAGCTTAAACGGATGGTTCACTTTAAAATAAAATTTTGATATGTTTTAGCTTACCTCAAGGGCATCCAAGATGTGGGTGTCTTTGTTTCCTCATTAAATTAAACAATTCGCCATCATAAGTACACACTGATGACCTAAGACACGAATCAAGCAGTTTGTGTAAGAAAACAAACAGTGTTTATATCGGTTTTACCTCTTGTATACACAACCATGTCCAACTGATCTGAGGGCGCACGTGCTTCCTGTTGTGTGACGTGTGCGGGGGCTCTGGTTTAGTCTGCGCAAGCGCGGAAAGCGCCGGAAGTGATCTCTCGTGCGTGTACGACACTTATTGTTTACACTTACTGTCTATGGTTTACACCAAGATTTCGGAAGTGTTACCTTTCAGTGTGAAGATCTAAACATAATTTAGACGTACAGAAAATTGCAATGGAAGACGATTTCTATATATCAACAGACAACTTAGAATTTTTTTCACAACCATATTTATTTGAACCAGAATACACAGATCAAGTATTCAGGACGATGGAGGAAGCATCCGCTGCAGCAGCACGTCTTCAAGCCTCAGAGAGACAGAGATCTCTTCAAAATTGGTGGTGTTTTAGTAGCAAGTGTTGTGACATGCCAACAGAAGTGGAGAGCATATGTTGTCATGAATGGAACAACTACAAGACGACGACGAGGACATTGACAGTATCGCATCACACACCTGCCTGACTGAAGATCCTGAGTTTTCTCACAGCATTATGCACGTTGTGTTTAGTTTGCCACGTATAAACTGGAGGCAACGTCCAATGCCAGAGGGACCCAATGGCACGCTGTCAATAGAGGGAGTAATGTGTTGTTTATTAAAATCGCAACGATTATAGGGTGCATTATACACTAATTAATTAATTACAATTGCTGCATTATATTTAAGACAGTGCAGATTGGTGGTGTATCGTGTGGTAAACAGTAAAGCCCGCACACATGTCACACAACAGGAAGCACCCGCACCCTCGGATCAGTTGAATGTGGTTGTGTACAAGAGGTAAAAACTATATAAATACTGTTCGTTTTCTCACACAAACCTCTCGTTTTGCATCTTAGGTCATGTGTACTTATGATGTGGAATTGTTTAATTTGGACTCTTTGTGCATGCTCTTTGCGGTGGTCACCGTAGACCTCCATTATATGAGTCACAGACAAGAACGGTTTGACTTAAAAATATCAAAATGGGAACTACTGCGGAAACAAAGACACCTACATCTTGGATGCCCTTGAGGTAAGCTAAAACAACAAAATTTAATTTGAAAGTTAACTATCCCTTTAACAAAAATATTGTTTGTGCCTTCAAATCAGAATCCACGAGACATTTGGAGATTATTATTATTTATTTATTTATTCCAAAAAAATAAACTTTGCGATCAGATAATTCTTAGTCTCTGAACTTCTGTCACTATTCTCTAATTATTGCAATCCTCGAATATAGTTGATTTTGCTGTCTGAATGTCTGTGTGTGTTCTTACAGTTTTGGTTCTAAGGTGATGTCACGCTCAACAGGCATTATATTTAATGATGTAATGCTGGATTTCATTGATCCTGACATGACAACTGGACTTGACAAATATAATTTAATCAAGCCAGGTAAAATAAATGAATACACTTGCATGCATTGAGTTTCATAAACTCAAAACTCATTTTAAATTAATTACAACATTAACTGCAGCTGAAACCACAAATATAAAATAAATGTTCACATGTAAAATTTACTGTTTGTTTTGGCGAAGGAAAAAGGCCACTTTCATCAATGTGTCCCACAATCATCTTGGACAAACACAGCAAACAAGTCAAAATGGTAGTTGGAGGTGCAGGTGGGACAAATATCACCACATCAGTTGCTCAGGTAATAAAAACACTGAAGAGAGTGAAACAATGTAAGTATGTACTGATCTTTTAAATAATATTGCTACAGTGCATATGATAAATCATTATCAATATATTGACATTTGAATGTTCTAAAATGTTATTCTGAACTTGGAAAAACAAAATAGTTTATTCAGAATAGGCCAATAGCTAAGGTTGTATTCTAATAAATAAACAATAGCATTTTTATTTGACTTCTATCTAAAAACCCTTTTCCTCTCTCCTGTGTCTCTCATCTCAGGTGATCCTGAATTATCTGTTCTTTGGCTATGACCTGCAGAAAGCTGTTAGAGAACCCAGAGTTCAGATACCAAAACTTGTGACCGATGTAGAAGAGTGCTTTGATATGGTATTCATGCACTTTTACACTCTTAAATATACTATGTCAGAAAAGTGATAATTATTCAAAATGTCTTTCTGTGTTGTTTATGAAAACAGAGAGTAATTAATGGCTTGAAGTTAAAGAATCATACTATACTTCAGAATGCTGAACTATCAGTGATCCAGGCAGCTGTACAACAGGAGGACAAAATATGTGCTGAATCTGACTGCCGGAAAGGTGGCTATCCTGATGGATACTGAGAGCAAAGCTCCTGTGATTACACTGCTGTAGTCAAACATGTGTTTGAAACAACTAAAGAACAGCTTTGTCCAGTGAGCTCCACAGTTGTTGGGTTGTTTCATTGGTGACAATAAAACATTGACGGGTATTTTTCACAAAGCTTTTCATAAATAACATACTGTTTCAATATGCACTATGATATAGCATGGTTCCTTTTTTCAATATTCCAGCTTGATCTTTTCATTTTTATTAGGGATGCACAATACCACTTTTTTCCAGTACTCGCCTGATATCAATACTTTAATTTTTTGTACTTGATGATACCTAGTACCAATACCAATATTTTTTATTGCATTTGTAAAAAAAATAAAATAAAATGTATTGAATACAGAAACCAAAGGAATATGTATAATGTAAGCTGGTTAAACTTAATTTATTAAATAGATACAGTCAAACCAAATTTTATTCAGACACCTTCAACATTTCACTTTTTTTTTTTGCTTTATAGTTTAGAAGATGGTAAAAAATATGACAAGAACGCAAAGTTAAACCAAAAAAAAAAATATTCAGACAGCTTCATGCAAACCTGAAGTTCAGTTTTTTTCCCCCCAAAACTTGGTCTGAATATTTTTTGGTCCCAAGTTTGTACCAGTTTTACTTGTCCACTTTACTTGTTTACTTGATATATATATATATATATATATCTTTTCACCGAATATTTCTTCGTTTGACTGTATATCCTTAGATTATTTTCACATTTAATTATGCCCATTAAAATGTAAAAATTTCAAAAGATAAAAGACTTTGTTACTTTTTTCTATTTTATTTTTTTGCGCTATGGTTCATCTTTTGCAATTTAATAGCATAGTAATGCTATTTAATAAATTAGTACTGAAATCATACGCTTTGATGTAATAATGAAGGGAACCACTCATTATAAATCTCCTATATTATTTTCACAAATAGGTGTCACAATTTTGTTTCTTTTATCTGAAACGTTTTGCGATTTATATTACAAAGCCACTCATATAATGCAGAAATACTCAAGCAAGCAAAACACAAAATATTTTCAACATCATTTAAGGTTCATTTAGGCATAATTTATACTGTTTCTGGACCAAATCAACACTCTCAGGTTGTGTTAGATTTAGTCTCATGTTATTTCTATGTATTTTCCAGACACCGTGTTTGTCCTAAAATCAAGAAAATAAAATATTCTTTATGAAATAGCTGGTGATTAAGCAAATAAAAATCAACAGCAAATCAAAGACATTAAATCTCTGACGATCTCACCAGAGGAGGATCAAACATCTCCACAAATAGCTTTGCCATCTTAACTCATTAGAATTACTTTATTTCTGACAGACATCTAGAGAAGCTCTTATTGAGAATTACCAGAGGTTTAAATGTCAATATTTTATAAATTTTAAGTCACCATTGTGGTGATCAGTGTTTGGTTTGGTTGGGATCTTGGTCCAGATACATCTTATTTTAGCTTGTCTCTGGTTGCCATTAATGCGTGTTTGTAAAACACTATTTTGTGGTGAAGGGAAAGACAAAATTTTAAGACAAACACGCTGTTTGAAAATTATATAGAAGTGAGTCTAATACATCCTAAGAGTGTTGATTTGGTCCAGAAACAGTATAAATTATGTCTAAATGAACCTTATATGTAAAAAATATTTCCACTAGTTTTCAACTAGTTTTTAACCTCATAAAGAGGTCCTGTAAACGCCTAAATCAGATGTACAGAACACATCAAAAAAACATGTCATAAAAACTTTAATTCTGGCTCCAAATACATAAAAAGATGTCCACTGGATGTAACTTTGCTGTGTGGTGTTGGCATTTGGTATCGGGACATTTTAACAAGTATGAGTGTAGTATTGGTATCGGTGCATCCCTAATTTTTAACATAGTTTTTTTTATCATTTAATTGTATTTTTATATAGCTTATCTATTGCTATCACTTGCATTTTGAAATCTTTTTTTTTTCTTTATCACATGCATCTCAGTATACATTTAAAAAAATCACTGTTGTAAACATTACTGCATGCTTTCTTGTTCTGCCTAATGGTAAGAGAGTTGGACTTGTAACCTGAAGGTTGCAGGTAGTGATGGGAAGATGAAGCTTTAAGCTTTTCAGCCAAGTGGTTCACAAAAGTGTTAATTTCTGGAAACTTAATTTGCTCACAATATCACCTTGTGGCCAACAAAAGCAGAGTGTAAAACAAGCAGTTTTAAGTTTTTAAATAACTTACATAGTGGAACTGCCCCATGCAAATGAACTGTTGGTTTAATAGTGATAATTAATTTGAAATATAATGTATGTAATGCATATAAATTTTTTAAACCTTGTCCTAATAAGACACACAGACATCATGACCCAGCATATGAATCTCAACAATGGTGACAACCAACAAAACGCTTCAAGCTGAAGTGCATGCTGGGTAACACCATAGTAAAAAACTCCCATGTCTAAAATCCTGAGCCTGTACAATTTTTCCCCCAATATTTAAGCATTGCAATAATATTTGTTTAATAGGACTTTTGTTGTAGCTCAGTAATAGCTGAACATCATGTTACAAACCAAAGAGAGACACCCTCATGAAGGTCATTTAAATGTTTTACATGATAAAAGGGAAGTTTAATTTGCTATTTCAAGCTTTAAATTCAGCAATGTGTTAATATTTACCATGTAAAAGCAAATTACTTTGAATTATTAAAAGGGTCAAGAGCCCAACTAAAGAAAACACTGATCTCCATCATTTTAAGCAATAAATCATCCGATCCTCTGTAATTCTCAATAATGCACAATCATCATTTAATAAGTCACCTAATTATCTCACTGACTTTAACTCTTTGTGGACTTTTTTCTGCAAAAAAACAGCAGAGTTCATGGGTGGAACAAAAATATGGCAGGACTTCTACTTTCTGACCCCTGGATTTTACACCTCTGTCTGTAATATATCTGCTTGTTTTACACTTGTTGGCCACCAGGTGGTATTGTGAGCAAATTAAGTTTCCAGAAATTAACCCTTTTGTGAACCACTTGGCTGAAAAGTTTAAAGCTTCATGAGGCCTCATCTAAAGTCCAGGAGTCAGAAAGTAAACGTCCTGCCATATTTTTGTTCCACCCATGAACTCAGCAGCTGATTTCACCAGAGGAGGAACCAAGTCATTCCTTTCAAGTCACAAACTAGTCTCAAGTCAAATCCCAAGTCCTCAAAGAGTTAAAGTCAGTGAGATAATTAAGAGACTAATTAAATGATGATTGTGCATCGGTGACAAACATCTGCTGTTATTGTGAGTTACAGAGGATCAGATGATGATGTTTTATTAGTTAAAATGATGCCACCATCTGGTCTCTTAATTATCTCATTGACTTTAACTCTTTGAGGAGTTGGGATTTGACTAGACTAGTTTGTGACTTGAAAAGAATCACTTGGTTCCTCTGGTGCAGGGATAGGCACCTTCGGTCCTGGAGGGCCACTATCCTGCACAGTTTAGCTCCAACCCTAATTAAACACACCTGGACAAGGCAATCAGTGTTTTCGGGATTACTAGATAGATACAGGCAGGTGAGTTTTTATGAGGGCTGAAGCTAAACTCTGAACGATAATGGCCCTCCAGGACTGGAGTTGCCTATCCTTGCTCTGGTGAAATCAGCTGCTGAGTTCATGGGTGGAACAAAAATATGACAGGACTTTTACTTTCTGACCCCTGGACTTTAAACCTCTGTCTGTAATATATCTGCTTGTTTTACACTCTTTGGCCACCAGGTGGTATTGTGAGCAAATTAAGTTTCCAGAAATTAACCCTTTTTTGAACCACTTGAAAACACTGAAAATCTTAATGCTTCATGAGGCTTCATCTCGCCATCACTACGTGTGTCCATATAGCATACTTACATGCTTACTAATTTTTTGCAAAGCCCTGTTAATGTTCTGTAAATATATATAAATCTCATTATGTAAATGCCACCACAATGCTTTAAAATTAAGAAGAAAAAAGGATTAGGCATTTAACCATGAACATTTATCATATGATTAGTCATACTGCATTGCATTATGGGAGTTTTTCCACATATTGCAACATGAAGCACGTTTTTGATTGTCACCATTGTAGAGATTCATGAGAATTCACACTGATTCTTAACATTTGTGTGTCTACAAAAAAAAAAAAAGACACAAGAAATTCAGTTTCTATATGTGTTACACAGACCTAAAATGCATTTTTTTAAAAATAAAATCAGCTTGTTATGATTATATGATTATATATACGTGCACAAACTACTAGCTACTACTAAATATTGTAGAAACATAATTTTCTGTAAAGTTGCTTTGTAACGATTTGTTTTGTAAAAAGCGCTATACAAATAAACTTGAATTGAATTGAATATGTTCATGGTATGTCACTGATCTTTTTCTACACAGCACCAGATATTGAGCTACAGAGAGAGATGTAGGATATAAAAGTCAAGGGTCAATAGCGCAACTAAATTAAGCACTGATGTCTATGATGGTGGCGTCATTTTAACCAATAAAACATCTGCTCCTTTATAATTTCCAATAACAGCAGGTGTTCATCACTAATGCACAGAGGTGGGTAATCCAGGGGCCAGTGTAAAAGTCCTGCCATAGTTTTGCCCCACCCATGAACTCAGCAGCCTATTTCACCAGAGGAGGAACCAAGTAGGTCTACACGATTAATCGCATGCGATTGTCATGCGGGTCTCGTCAGTAAAGATGGTTATGTGATTAGCAGTAAATGTCCATCAGCTGCTTTCATATGGAGCCACACTTAATATAGAGAGCCGTAGTTCGCAGACAAGCTACGCAATATTGCGTTTATAACTGCATGCGATTCACCTGCGATTATTAACGCGATATTCCGTAGCTTGTCAGTGAACTATGGCTATTCCAAGAATGAAAAATAGATAACAATCTTTGATCAACTTAAATGACTTATTTACTTTGAAGTAACACTGGAACAGCATCAGATCTATCTTGCTTTATGTACAGCAGGATTCGATGACAGTAAATCATGTCTGTTTTGAATTCTTTCAATCAGAGATCAAGTGCAATTAACATGGTTTTGAACTGAAAAGTCAAAAATTGCTGATTAAATAACTCCAAAACCAGCATTACCATCTTCACTTATATATCAATTTGATTAATACATCTAAAAAAAAGTTCTTACTGAGATTAACAGAGGTTTAGATGTTGATGTTTAAATTAAAATAATACCAACATTATCACCATTATGATGGTTAGTGCTTGCTTTAGTTAGTATCTTGACCCTTCATTTCTTATACCTGTTTTTCTTAAAAAAAAATTTTGTGTGTGTGTTTATAAAGTACTATCTTTTCAAAAGATACCACACTGTTTATAAAACACATTTGTTATGGCAAAACAAGCCAAGAAAAAAAGATAAGATGATAACTATGTGTTGGCACTTTTAACATGGTATATTTACACACATATACCAGGATACTGAACAATTCTAGAAGCAATGAGTCACGAGTCAACTCACAGTGTCACGCTGTTAACAATCAATATCATTAAGAAAAGAGAAACAAGAGAACTACACCTGACTTTAGCGTGTTCAGATCCTGGAGGGCCGGAGCCCTGCAGAGTTTAGCTCCAACCCTGATCAAACACACATGAACATGCTAATCAGTGTCTTCAGGATTACTAGAAGTCACGAGCACATCTTCAAGTCATACCCCAAGTCATCAAAGAGTTAAAGTTAATGAGATAATTAAATTAAAATAAATTAAATTTATGCATTTAGCAGATTCTTTTATCCAAAGCGACTTACAGTGCATTCAGGCTATCAATTTTTACATATCATGACTAATTAAATGATGAACAAAACGTTTCATGCTGCAACGCTTGCTGGGTTAGACCATAGTAAAAACTCCCATGCTGCATCCGAAAAGGTAAATTCAATGAATAGGTAGCATACTTGAATAAAGTTTCAATAAGTACAACTTAACGAGTGCTAAAATTACTCTACAGCCAACTGTTGTTTTGTTGCTTTTCTTATTTAATTCCTGAGGCTTATAAATAACAAAAACAACAACAACAAATGTATTTTTTAATGCATTATGGTTATATGAATATTGATTATTTAAAGATATATATATATTTTTTTTTTTCTGTGTATAAAATATAATATTATGAAGTATACAAACCCATCCTGTAATTTAGATATACAATACTGGAGTGATTTGCTAGCACACCACATTTATTCAAGATTAGGATTCGATAACTTTAAAAAAATATTATAATAGATTGTTCCCATTTTCTTTTACAGTTCGATCTTTTGCAATTATTTGAATGTATATATCCTTGCAAATATTCCCTGTGAACATGGTACTTTTTATGACAGCATATATTCATATATAACAACATTAATATATAATCTGAATACATACAACATTAAAAATCAGGGCCTAAAAAAATAACACTTAATTAACACTTGCCATTAAATTAAATGCAGAAAAGAAAACAAATTTCTAAAATGATTCTAAATTAAACTAACATTTCTCTAGGATTGTTTCTTCTTCTCTGTAATATGACATATTCCATACATAAACAAAAATAAAAACAAAATGGCTCTTCCAGGCTTTGATATATTTGTCACTTATATGAAATTAAATTAAATGAAATTAAACATCTAAACAAACACATAATCATAAGAAAACACACAAAAATATAAATTATAAAATGATGTGACACTTTTGGACCCTGGTAATCAGCAGCTGTACAGTCATTACTCAGGGCTTGTGTCCTCATGATATGGCAGTCCGTGATCACCGTTCGTATCATAATTATCATATGTTGGTTTCAGGAGCCACTCTGGTTCATATGTATTCGTGCTGTACACAAAGGCTTCCTCGATTCTTCCAGGCTTCAGTGTGTTTTCTCCTTCACCGTCCACGTCCTGCACCTCCAGCTGGACCTTGGTGCGCTGGTACAACTCAGGACATTCTTCAAAGTCGTCCAGGAAGTCCAGCATCTTCTGGTCTACAGAGTAGATCTCACCGTGGACGCGCTTGCCCTTACCAGGCACATTGAGCAGGAAGGGGTAATTGTTTTTGGTGGCAATCATGAGTGTGTATCGCTCTATGGTTCGAACGTGAGCAAGGAACTCGGCCTGACCGATGGTAGTGTTGTTTATTAAGGAGTGGTTGGGCTGGCCTTTCTTCAGCGTGCCATAGATGAAGACATGATGCATGTTAACTTTGGGACACGAGAGACGAGATGCTTCATTAGCATTCAAGATTAACACACTGACATTTACAGGTCTTTTATCTTTACAGAAGAATCATTTCTGCAGAAATGTGTAAACTGACAGCTAATTGACCATTGCTTGTTCATTTTTACACGCATTTTATTGTCTTCTTTTAACACCACCACCACACATTCGTACATTACTCCCTCTTGCTCTTTCAAAGAAACTGTGAATGTTCAGTCTACATGTAACAGATAAATATGCTGTACAAATATACCTGTATTAATACAGCACTGTTTAGGATTGTGATGTTTATCCTTGTTCAAAAATATTAGTGATATAATTCCTGTTTCATTACAATGACAAGTAGAAATGTTCTGCCCCTTTGCAACCCTATTGGCAAGCCATTTGCAAACTTAGCAGACATTACAACAATTCTGTGTCAAATATTTATGAAATAAACATGCATTTCAGACATTTTCATTTTCACACAGCCGAAATTAAGCTGTATGAAGCTCAGCACTTCAAAGAAAATAAATTAAAATAAATAAAATAAAAAAGGCCTTCTAGGCTTTCATACATTTGTCACTTATACACAAGCAAATAAAACAGCTAAATAATTTAATTGTCATAAGAATAGAAATAAGTGTATATCCATTTTACATGACCCACACAATATGTGTGATCTGACATATTTAAACAGCTATTTTTCATTTTGCTGTCATGCCAAACAAAACATTTCATGTGTGAAACAAGGTTGATGATAAGTGTAATTTCTGATAAAGGTCTTTACAAGGTCAGATGTTGAGGTCCAATACGCCTTCAAGTAAAAGTTAAAGTACAGCATCACAAATGTTCATGTCTTTTAAACATAACTGACATTTTTAGCGTTTGCATGTACATTTTTGTATAAATATTTAAATTAATTAAAAAAAACTGGATTACATATTAAATGTTATTATATAGATCTGACAATTAGTCGTTCATCACACAATAAAAGCATGAAAAATACAAATGTGCATATTACTGATCAAACAAGTTTTGCCGGTGTAGCAGTCGATTCTGTTCCCCTCGGAATGTCTGTTTCCCCTCGGGTTGCCAGGTCCGTGTAATAAACCCAACCAAATAGTTAACCAAACATTTTCACAAAGTAGCCTAAATTCCACGGATTTGGCAACATTCCCGCATGCAAATACACCAAACACACCTGGATGTAAGGAAAGCAAAGAGGGACAAATTTCTTATAGTTTTCACATAAAATGAATCAATAAATTGAATGTGATTCATACGTGAATGACACAGGTAAGTTTAATGCAATAGTTCACAGCAGAGTCCCCACACTACAGAGTGTTAAAGTAGCATTGAAGCAGCGCTGGAGTTAAGAAGATAATTATGTGGTGATTGAGCATTACTGATGAACAGCTGCTGTTAACAAGCAGAATCACTGAAGAAACAGCCACAGCTTTAGATGAAATCAACTGAAAATTTAAACAACTCAACAAACAGCTTCACTCCTTTTTAAGGTTCTTAAGCTATTTCATGCATACTGAGTTTTTTACACTGTTAAAGAGTTGGATTCCCGTGCTAAACATGGACAAAGTTTCAAAAATTAAGTTGTACGTTTGAAGGAGTATTTTTGTTCCAAAAATACTCCTTCCGGTTTGTCACAAGTTTCGGAAAGTTTATTTTTTTCGAGTATGGGTCTGTGTGACGTTAGATGGAGCGGAATTTCCTTATATGGGTCCTAAGGGCATTTCTCCCGGAAGAGCCGCGCTCCCGTATAGCAGAGCACTGAGAGCACAGACATTCACTGATCAGAGCGAGAGCGTCGCGAAATGTCACAAAAGAAGTGTGTTTTTGGTTGCCAGGGCAAGACAACCCTGCACAGATTACCAAAAAAACAGCATTAAGGGACCAGTGGATGGAGTTTTTGTTTTATTTTTTTACAAACAAGGCCCAGTTTGACGCTGGATTTGCATATCGTTTATTTCTTAAGGATAAATGCAGTCCCAACGAAAAAGGGTCACGATAGTGTGTTGGAACCGCAGGCGGTGAGTAAAACTGCTTCAAATATCTCTGTGTTGTTAAAGAGCCAGTAAGATGAAAATTCTAAGCTTCCTATCACTGTTTATAAGTCCTGTACATTAGGTGTAAATCCACCCAAGGTTAAAAAACATTGTCATTTTGTCAAAATATCATTTTAAAATAACCTCAATTCTCAGAGATCCCCAAACAGTTCGCGCGAAGCTGTTCAAAAGATTCAGTTTCCTTAAACCCCACCTTTTGTTTGCATACTGTGTTCTGATTGGTCAACTGACATAGTTTTGATTGGTTGTTCCGCACACACCTTCACGGTAAACAATGCGTTAGCATCTGTTTGGGGTGAATTATGTCTTATTCCTCTCACCGCGAAGCAAACAGTAAAATAAAAAACTTGAACAGGCTCGCTGCTTTTTCTTCTGTGTGGGCGTATTCAAGCCGCACGCTTCAGTTTAAATCTGAATAGCGCGTTAAGCGCGGGGGCGTGGTCACATTAGATATAATGAAGGGAGACGTGAAAAACAGACATCGCGTTGTTTTCATATGGATTACTTTATCACAGAATATCTGTTTTCGGCAGCACTTGTTTAGTTTTAAAGTAGACATGTCAAGCTTTCTATAGATATCTCTCTCATGTCTCTTTGTTGAGTATTCAAGGAGTTACACTTCATTTTAATGACGTTTTTGTAAATGAAGATCAGCGCAGAGAAAGGCTGCAGACAGCACACATACTGATAAGACGCTCGGGAGAAAACAGACACACAACTTCATAATCATACTTCGCATTGTGATTCGGAGATGCTCGTTGGTCTAAATAAAGTTGGTAATGAACCCTCTTTTATGGCCAAACGCTTTGAAAACCCCGCTGTACTCACCGAGATTAGAAAAGCAGTCATCAGTGAAATGTTGTGAACACAACAAGGATTTGTTGTACTGCTCTGGTATTGTGGTAAAAATGAATTTTAGCCATTGGTTCTTCTGATCTTCATGCTTTGGCAGTGAAAATAAAACAAACTTGCCATTACAATTAAAAACACACTGTCTCCTCGACATGATGCTATCACACCAACCAGAGCGTCTGTGTGGGGGGGTGGGGCAGCTCAGAGTAGTTTTGTTTCTCCCAAGACTGTAGGCGGAGATTATTATGCAAAGTGTTCCTAGTGACGTACATAGAGATGGGCAAAAGATTTGAAATCTATAACGACTCGTTTCAGCGATTCAGAGTCGACTCCCTACTTTAGAAGCCAATAACTTTATAAATCGTGTACTTTTTGGTTTAATTACTTTGCACATTGTTTACACTGATGGACAGCTACATCATACACTGTAATACAGGTAATTTTTGATTTCCCATCTGTGTGGCTCTTTAACTTAGCTATCGGCGCGTAAGCACATCAAGTAAACAACATGCGATGTTGTCATCAAACTGCACTTTCCGAATGTACACCTAAAAAAAAAAAAAAAGACGACATAAAGTGGAACTTAGTCATTTTCCAAAACCGCTAAGCAAACATATACAGTTTCAATCAGTGGCGGCTACTGGTCTGTCAGAGAGGGGAAGCTCATTTTCGGCCTACATCATACAATTGTCTATTTATTTAAAAGTAAATTCTGCCCTATATTCCTTTTCAAGAAAATGGTCTGTGACCCTGTCGTACCAACTAGGAGTCTTTTCAAGTGACTTGACCAGTGTCCTCTCAATGGCCAGCAGAGCTAGGCTGCTTAAACGGCCTTGGCCCATTGTGTTTCGGGTGTAGGACTTGAGTCGCTTTAAACAGGAGAAGCTCCTTTCTACACCTGCAGATGTAGTTCCAATTGTTGCCACTAATGAGAACAGTTTGTAAAGCTGAGGCATTGCACTGTCCAACTCCATGTCTTTAAGGAACACCAAGTAATCACACAGCTTTCCCCTGTTACCCTGCAAGTCCTGATCTGAATACAGGACTTGAAGTTCTGACCTCAGTCTTCCTGAATCAAAGTGATGGCCATAACTTTTCAGGACACTTTGGAAGGCCTCCTCTGGAAATACCTGTCTCATGTCATCAAATTTCCCTGGATTGACTAATTCTAAGAAGAGCATGCTTTCCAAATTTGAAAAACGTCGAGGAATCTGCTCCAAGATGTTATCAAGGATGGCCATGTACAGATTTCTGTATCGCACTTGGGGATCCTGCAATTGGGTCAGACGGCGCTTTCTCATGGGCTCATCTCGTGGGTCTGATGTGAGATCTGCTGTTTTGGCATAAATGGCTTGGAAAGCCCCCTCTGACCTCTTCTCTTTGACAAATGCAAGAAGAGATTCAATTCTGTTCTTGCAGTAAAGAACATCCATCGCCCTCTGCTGGACAATATCAAAGACCACATCAGTCTCAGAGAAGATTTGTTCATATGTGTACAACATGAACACAAACTCAAAATCCTCCAGTTTCCTCACAAAGCCTTTGGCACAATCCAGTGTATCATCATCCATTGTTGTATCTGCAATGATGTTCTCAAATGTCTGCAGGAGGCCATCATAATTGTTTGCCACAGTGCTCACTATCCGTGATGTGAAATTCCATCGAGTAGGAGCGTTTCTGGGCAACCTTGAACAGCCTGCAGACTCCAGAAAAGATGTCCTCTTTGTGGATTTTGAAAAAAATGTGGCAAATCCAGAGAGTGATGCAAAAAAAATTCTGCACTCAGGCAAGCATTTAGCCCCCTGTGACAGCACCAGATTCAGTCGGTTGCACTGGGGGATATTGCTTTCACTTTGGCCTGCAGACCATTGAGATCTGAAGCCATGACAGCAGCCCCATCATAGGTCTGTGCCACAAGCTTGTCCTTAAAATTTTAGCCCTGCATGTCCTCATTTGATATTTCAAAAACGGACTGGGCATCTCGCCCCCCTCGAAACATCAAAAAATCCAATAAAGCGCTCCTTAATTTTACCTGCACTATCCACATAGCGAACAATGACAGAGAGTTGGGCACTGCAGGATATATCAGTTGTTTCATCCACCTGCCATCCAAAAAAGGGAGCATCCTGAATTTCATCTCTTATCTGATCAGAAACGGTGGTATCAAGAGCAGAGATCCAATCAATTTTAATAGTATGGGTCATACCAGAAAACACAGTTGAGGACTCGAATTGTGTGGACAGGACAGAGTCATATTTAGCTAATGTTTCTGTGAACTCCCTGTAATTCCCCTTGTTGGATGATTCACTACTCTCATCATGTTCCCTAAATGACAGCTCCTGCCGGCCAAGCAAGGATGTCACATCAATAAGGCGGTTTAGGAAGGCCCTGAATGCGAGCACCTTCATTTATTGCATGCTCAACCCTGATCCTGCCCATGCAACTTAATCTTGCACATGCACTCACATGTTGATTGCTCTTTTCTTGTCTTTTATATGCCCGGTCAAAGTTAGACAGATCTCCAAACCCCACCTTTGACCAAACAACACATCCGTGAGATGGTTTCATCAAGAGGCATGGCCAGCAGTACATTTTATTTGTCACAGCACTTCCAGTCAGCCAGCTAACTTTGTCATACCAGGAGAGCTGAAAAGACCTGTTATTTTCCCCTATCTTTTGCACTAAATCAATCTTAGGTGTTGATCTGCCCTGCTGTTTAATTCTAAGTTTTTCCTCCTAAGGAACACTTTCAAATGGCTTCGCCAAAATCAGGTCGACAATATTAGCACCGTCTGCCATCGTGCGCAGTTTCACCCACGACGCTAGCCTAGCCTACTAACGTTATATGAATGAATGAATGAATGAATGAATGAATGAATGAACGATCTAAAAAAAAAATATTAAACTCTGTAAAACTGAAACAATGAATGTGGTGTATAGTTGTGTGAAATGTATGATGAAAATCAAGCAATTTCGCCAAGCAAATATCAAAGAAATAGGTTGCAGCAGTTTTTATTTCGACTGAACTTGAGAAATCCGCGATGGGACTGAGCGCGAATAGCTTCTGTGATTCCTTATAGTACAGAATCGCTGTCAGTCAAAAGGAGATGCAGTCTTTCGACAGACCCTCCAATCATCACGCAGAATCTCGGAGTCCGGGCCAGCCCACTCCCCATTCACCCCCAGAGACGCTGAGCGTCCGTGGGCGGGACATAATCACAGCGTTTATCCAATGACCGTCTAGTTTCGAAGCGCTGAAAAAAACTGTTCAAAGCAGCCCCATTGAAGTCAATGGACGCTGGGCTTCAATAGAGAAATGCACTGTGACGCTGTGGGAATGTATGAGAAGGAAATCGAGTCAGCCGACCTGCTATATGTAACTGATTCTGAATGAACTCGTCTTTGAGATGAACGTTTTCTAACGCATTTTTAGTCAATAAAATGTTAATACAATAGTACATATTTGACCATTAATTTTGTGACATTATAAGGGAAGCCGAGCTTCCCTTGCAGTCTTAAAGAAATCGCCACTGGTTTCAATACATACCACATAGAGACGTCCTGCTGTAGTCGTTGCTGATGCTGCTCGTGTTAAATTTCAGCCTCTGGATCTGATTCTGGATCATAAATATACTCTGAATCTGACTGTTAGCCATGGTTTGTTTTGGATGATGTTTTTTTCCTCACGGTAATGTCATGTTATTTTCCTCACGGTAATGTCACAGTTTCCAGATGCTCTTAACGCAAAAGCTTACTCGCGCTCGTGATTCTTTAGCTCCACCCACACGTCACGCCTCCAGCCGCTCGTGTTTTTCTGGGAAAAAAAAAATCTTTCTCTTATAAATATAATAAAACTAAAGACTTTTTGCAGTTATGAAGGATGCAGTACTACTCTATAGGGACTCAAGATTAACAGGATATTGAGTGAAAACGAGTATTTCACCCCCCCCCCCCCCCCCCCCCTTTAAGCAGACTGACTAGATTTGGATCTTACAGAGATTTAGATTATGATGTTTTATTGTTTCGTTTGAAGTTACCATTGTGGAGATCAGTATTTGCTTTAGTTGGACTCCTGACCCTTGACTTTTGAACTGTAAGTTTAGATGTACTATACTGGCTTGATTTTTTGCTAGATTCATTTGGAGGCTAGTTGTATGAATGTGTACACATTTTTATCTTTGATTCTCTCTCTGTAAGATTAAAAGATAATTTGAGTGCTAGAACATATATTGACAGTTTGGGTTTAAAATATTTTGAGCATCAGTGTCAGTGTCAGTAGGGATGGGCAAATCAATCTTGAAGTACTGTTATATCGATACAGATGCGAGTATCGAAAGTATCATTACTCAGACAAAAAAATATCAATACTATGGTGTTTTTATTTACCACTGATTTTGTTTATTATACGGTTCATGTCCAGAAAGGTAAGAAAAACATCATCAAAGTAGTCCATGTGACATCAGAGGGTCAATTAAAATTTTTTGAAGCATCAAAAATCCATTTTGGTCCAAAAATAGCAAAAACTATTACTTTATTCAGCATTGTCTTCTCTTCCGTGTCTGTTGTGTGAAAGAGTTCAAAACACAGCAGTGTAGTGATATCCGGTTCGCGAACGAATCATTAGATGTAAACGGCTCTTTCTTGAACCAATTGACTAAAACGAACAGAATCGTTTAAAACGGGTTACATCTCCAATACGCATTAATCCACAATTGACTTTAACTGTCAACTTTTTTGATGTGGCTGACACTCTCTCTGAGTTCAAACAAAGCAATATCCCGGAGTAATTCATGTACTCAAACAGTACACTGACTGAACTGCTGTGAAGAGAGAACTGAAGATGAACACAGAGCCGAGCCAGATAACGAACAAAACACTAACTCGTCCACGAGTCAAGAACCATTTCTGTCAGACGTGTCCGATTCAAGAACCGAGAAGCTGATGATACTGCGCATGTGTGATTCAGTGTGAAGCAGACCGATGTAGCCGTACTGGATTGTACATTAAAATTAACTCAAATTATATATAGGGAATTTTAATAATTAATCAGGAATATGATTAATATATATATATATATATATATATATATATATATATATATCATAGGACAGTTACATTAAAATTACTAAAGATAAATAGGTCAATTGTATATATCAATAACTTATTACAAGGCACTGTAATTTACTCAATGTCAATTTTCCATTCTTCATATCAATTATAGTGATATTTCTTACTGTGAATTACCGCAAATCAAACAGTTGTTTGTCTAGCAAACGGCCGTAAGATTAACTTATCAACTTTCAATAAAGTTATCACTTCTTATAATTCAAGGAGAAATAGTTTCTGGCCATGAAAACATTCTCCTATCATTATGAAATTTCGGTTACTGAAAAGTAACGAGCTTGTAGCTAAGATCAAACATTTCATTGACTCGTGATGTGAGCATTTTAGACAGAAGCAATCATGAATATATATTGGGTTTTAATAATTGAACTAATAATACATCAAACTACGATTCACACAGAGTAAATACACTGTCAGAAATAGGGGTACAGTAGGAGTCCATTTCTGTCCCCCAAGGTACAATCTACACTAACGTACCCCATAGGGCTTATTATTGGACCTCAATGTACATGTATGTACCTTTTTGAGGGTCAAAAAGGTACATATATGTGCCCAAACATTAAAAGGTACATATATGTACCGTTTCTTTTAAAGATTAAGGTACAATTTGCAGAGCCAGCCCTGATTGGCTGTTTGAATCTAAAAGAACATCCAGTTTCTTCTGTTTCTTTCTTTTGGTGGAGACGAAGTCATAGCATGGTTACGCATGGTTCTTACCAGATTTGGGTAGTCCAGGGGCCAAAGAGTAAAAGTCCTGCCATATTTTTGCTCCACCCATGAACTTAGCAGATGATTTCATCAGAGGAGGAACCAACTAATTATACAACACCTATTTAGTCAGATTTTGGAATCTGAACATCTCCATAGTTGATGACTGTCATTACCAATACGCTGTATGACAACCAGTACCTGATAATAATTTCTCTGGGTTTTTGAGTTATAACAAACATGTGTCCAAGAGAAGTGGTCCAAGTACTGAGACTTGAAGAACCCCAGTAGCAAGCTGTTGTGACTTAGAAACATCACCCCTTCAAGACACGCTGAAGGATCGATCCAAGAGGGAGGACTTAAACCACAGGAGTGTGGTCCCAGAGATGCCCATCTTTCTGAGATCTGGTGATTAACGGTGTCAAAAGCAGCAGACAGGTCCAGTAAGATGAGTACTGAGGATTTTGAAGCTGCTCTTGCCAGTCGCAGGGCATCAGTAACCGAGAGCAGGGCAGTCTCAGTTGAGTGGCCACTTTTGAAGCCAGATTAGTTGCTGTCAAGGAGGTTGTTCTGTACAAGGAACATAGAGAACTTGTTGAACACAGCTCGCTCAAGTGTCTTTGCAATTAATTAAAGAAGGGATACCAGTCTGTAGTTTTCTAGAAGTGTTGGATTTAGAGATGGTTTCTTAAGCAGTGGGCTTACCCGAGCCTGCTTGAATGCTGAGGGAAATGTACCAGAGTGAAGAGAGGAGTTGATAATGTAAGTGAAGATATGACTGAAGAAGAGATCGCTTGAAGAAGGTGAGTTGGGATCAGAACAAGTGGACAAGTAGTAGGATGATTGAACAGGATAAGTTCGGAAACGTCCATCTCTGAGAGTGTTGAGGAGTGGGAGAGAGATTGTGCATTGGTCATTGTGAAGTTATCCTCAGTCTACAGTGTGGAGCACTGGTCACTGATGGTTCTTGTCTTATTTGTTAAGAAATCTGCGAAGTAGTCAGCTGTAAGAGTCGATGGAGGTGGAGGCGGATTAAGAAGAGAAGAGAAAGTTTCGAAGAGTGTCCGAGCATCACAACAGTTGTTGATTTTGTTGTGGTAGTAGGATGTTTTAGCCGTGAAGACATTTGCAGAGAAGGAAGAGAGGAGAGACTGAAACAAACTGAGGTCGGTAGAGTTTCTTTATTCATGCCATTTCCTCACTGCAGCCCTGAGTTTAGAGCGATGTTTACGGAGAACCTGGGACAGCCAGGGGGCAGATGGAGTGGTGCATGCTGGTCTAGACGACAGTGGGCAAAAGTTGTCAAAGAAAAGAGTGTCCGTAGCGCTGTTCGTGTCCAGAGCAGAAAACTGAGAGCGTGAAGAAAGTGAGGATGAAACCACAGCAGATAGGCGAGATTGAGAGAGTGAGCGTAGGTTCCGTCGAAAGGTGACCTGCGTTGGAGTGTGTGCTGCTTCAGGAGTAAGTGCTAGGTTAGCAGTAATGAGGAAGTGATCAGAGGTGTGCAGTGGAGCAACTGAAGAGGTGTCCACAGAGCAACAGCACGTGTAGATGAGGTCCAGTTGGTTGCCTGATTTGTGAGTCGCTGTAGTAGACAATCGCTTGAGATCAAATGAGGCGAGCAGAGTGTTGAAGTCAGCAGTTTGATAGAAGCACATCCAACATCTCCGAGAAGTTTCCTAATTGAATTGGATGACATTTATATTGGTGCAAACTGGTTAAAAAGTCTAACAAATCAACCAAATCATGTTTACTCCCAGCCTAGTGTGTTTTGTAGAGGTTTCTGTGATGGGTAAGTTTAGGGGTAGGGTTAGAGGGCATAGAAAATATAATTAACCTGATAAAAAAATCAATAGACATCTATGCAATGTCCTCACTAATATAATGAAACAAATGCATGTGTGTTTGTATCTTACCTTGCAGTGGTGTAGTGTGTCCTAAATGAAGTATAAACTGTTCTTCATGCGTATCCATTGTCTCTCACTCCCGGCTCACAGCAGTCTGATAAATCAGACAGAATAGGAGCAGACACCAGCTGTGTCCCACAAAGACTGTCATGGACAAACAGACTCACAGAGACCCCCGTCCAGTAGCAGAGATACCAACAACATCCATTTATACATGAGAGAGCAGCCAATAAAAAGGAAGAATGAAAAAAGACTGAGAGATGAGGAGAAATCGGAATGATACATGAAAGAGGAGAGCAGACCATGTGTGAGAGACATCTGTCTGAACACATGCTGTAATCACACACTTAATCACTGTTGTCTGAATGTACGATCAGCTAAATAAATATTGTAATCTGCATCTCTCATTCCTAACTCTGAAATATAATGATATAACATGACAGAGAGTGACCATGTATAAAGATGTATTGAAGAAAACCAGTAGCCCAGTATTAAACTGTGCAGCTTTCATTATAAAGATACATTTTCACCTGATCTGATGCTTAAAATAAATACCTTTCACTTCCAACCTCATCAAATAAGCTTGATTCAATAATTATTAATTTGGATATTTAATTTAGATGTTACTATGCACATTTTAGATTATAGCTTTAGCTAACATAATTCATTACATAAAACTCAATCATGTTTAAAAAAAATGGCAATAAAACTAATTCAGAAATGCATAGTATCAGTTTTGCACATAACTCATTTAACAATTATTTTAACTATGATATTGAACAAAGAGAAAACGCTGATCTAAAATCCAGCAGGATGAAACCGAGTCTGTGGATCCTCTGATACAGTGACATTTACAAGAGCTTGAATAAGATCACACCAAATTAATATCCCAGAGTGTTTCTACAGACCAGCTTTGATCATGAGAATTAAAACAAATATAAAATAAGACTGTTGAGTGCTCAAATAAAACCAAATCCCATGCAATTATGGTGCAAAAGTGAAGAGCCAACACAGCAAATAAAAACTTTATGACTCAAAGGTAAAAACACTCCTATACAGGTTTGACCAAATGTTAAGTTAATTCTACTCAATTTAACAATATGATTTCCATATCAGTTACATTGACAATGTGACAGAAAGTCCAACCAATCACATCTTTTATTTGCACTTGTGGAAGTAATTCCACATTAAAGGGAAGTTATCGCTCATTAAAGTAAAGCCTTGTTGATACACTGAATGACACTGAAACCCAGAATATCTTGCAACTTCAAATTCACAGCACTCTGCATTTAATTAGCTATTTGATTATTAATATCCATGTAAACTGTATGTCAAATTTGATTAATTCATTTTTGTGCAATGGTGACTTTCTGAAAAGTGGGATTCTTTGGTAAATATGACTATATATTACAATAAAAATTATTGGAATTGCAACTACTCATAACTGCAACGTTGTATCTCACACTGTAAACTTATATTACAAGCTGACTTCATCTCACAATTGCAAATCTATTTCTCGTACTTCTGACTATTAAATGACACAATATCAAGAAAGTTGCAATTTTAAGATATAAAATAGCAATAACTTTTTCTTTTCTTTCCTGTGTGTCTGTGGTTCTTAACAATAGGTTGTTAAATCTGACACAGAGACACAGAAGATTCAGGATAAACCCCAAATCCAGCGTAGAGGGGTTCAGTGAACGTGGTGTTGAATGTGTATATGTGTGTGAATGTGTGTGTGTCAGAGACACTGTAGAAGGACAGAGTGCCTGCCGACACATCTACATACACTCCTACTCTATTAGAGCGGGCTGAAGGGCCAATTACATCAGTGCTGTTGTTATTGTACCAGACAGTATAATTAATATCAGAACAATACATACTCCAGGACTTTTCATTGAGTCCAAACCAACATTCAATCCCACCTTTCCTGCTGATTCCTTTATATGTCACTGCTACATGACCAGAGCCGCTCCATTCAACCTCCCAGTAACAGCGTCCAGTCAGACTCTCTTTACACATAACCTGCTCCTGTTGTGCAAATCTGTCTGGATGATCAGGATACGGCTGATGATCTTTCACACATGTTGTTTTTTTGTAGTCTGCAGACAGGACGAGTTGAGTGTGTGCTGTGATTGGATCCAGTGTGAGATCACAGGCATCTAAACACAAGAAAAGTAATAAAAATCATCTCTGACACCATTAAATATTTACTGGCGTGTCGTGTGTTTTGAAGAGAGAGAGAGAGAGAGAGAGAGAGAGAGAGAGAGAGAGAGAGAGAACCTACATTTTCTCAGTCCTGGTTTGATTCTGAAATGTCCTCCGTGGTCCAAACTAACAGGGACAAAAAAGACATACAAACAAAAAAGATTTTATATGAAGGCAGATTGTTAAAACTACTTATTGAATTAGATTTGTAGCTTTTCTGTTATCATTTCTCTCCATTGTGTCGTTCCAACCCCTCCAGATTATCAGATTCATCTTCCAAACAAAAATAAAGATTGTGTCCATTGTTTCAAGGTCCAAAAAGGACATAAAGGAATTATAAAAGTAATTAATACGATTTAAGTGGTTTAATCCAAGCCTCATGAAAAGACACAATCACTTTACATGATGAATACACATAATGTTTTTATTCATATTTTATTTTATGAACATTTGATCAAAACACACATAATGTGAGTAGTGTGCATGAAATATAGTAAGCACATAGTCTACCTGTGTGTGCTTTTTGATTTCATTAATTTCATTTAAGTTTGTTAACCTGTATATTTAAGATCCTGTGTTTACTGTGTTGGTCTGTCAGTAGTTAGATGTACAGTCATGCCCACAAATATTGGCACCCTTGGCAAATATGATCAAAAAAGGCTGTGAAAATTAATCTGCATTGTTAATCGTTTTGATTTTTTATTAAAAAAATTCACAAGAATGTATCCTTTCATTGGATAATAAGAATTTAAATGGAGGGGAAATATCATTATGAAATTAATGTTTTTTCTCAAATACTCGTTGGACACAATTATTGGCACCCCTAGAAATTCTTATGAGTAAAATATCTCTGAAGTATATTCCCATTCATATTCACAATTTTGAGCACTCCAGCATGATTATAAACATGAAATTATCCAGCCATTGCTTCCTGTTTCACAGAAATATAAAGTGGAGGGAAAACAAAGCCCAAATGCCCTTAATCATCCATCACAATCAGAAAAACCAAAGAATATATTTCTGATGTGCAGCAAAAGATGATTGAGCTTCACAAATTGGTGAAGTGGCTTTAAGAAAAGAGCTAGAGCAGTGACAATTCCCATTTCCACCATCAGGACAATAATTAAGAATTTCCAACCAACAGAAAATGTTAGAAAACTGCCTGAAAGAGGTCGTGTGTCTATATCGTCCTAATGCATGGTGAGGTCAGTTTGAGTTTCTGGTTCAGAAAACCTTTTAAAAAATTGTCAAACAGAACCTACATCAACACATGTTGTTTGGGAGGGTTTCAAGAAAAATTCTCCTAGCTCATCCAAAAACATACTAAAGCATATTCAGTTATCAGACACGACTGGAACTTCAAATGGGACTGGCTTCTATGATCAGATGAAACTAAAAATGAGCTTTTTAGCAGTAAACACTCAAGATGGGTTTGGTGAAAACAGGGATAAAAAGTACCCCATGTGTACAATGAAATATACAGCTGTATTTTTGATGTTGTGGGCCTATATTTCTGCTGGAAGTCCTGGACATCTTGTTTAAATACATGGCATCATGGATTCTATTAAATACCAACAGATAAAAAATCAAAAAGTGACTGACTCTGTTAGAAATCTTATAATGGGCCATGTTTGGATCATTCAACCGTACAATAATCCAAACACAAACCTCAAAAACAACACCGAAATGGGTCACTGAGCTCAAAACCAAGCTTCTGCTATAGCCATTCCAGTCCTCTGACCTGAACCCTGTAAAACCCGACAAGTAACATAACTCAAACCGTTTGAGTAAACAGATATCCTTAAAAACCTGACAAATTAGGTTTACTCAAACCGTTTGAGGAAACCGATTGCCTTAAATCATTTAAGTACTTTGAACTTAATTCAGTTGAGTTCACTGAAAGAAGATATACATTGCAATTAAATAATTGAGTGATTAATTGAGTGATAATTGAGCATTAGTGATGAACACCTGCTGTTAACAAACAGAATTAATGAAGAAAAGAGAGAAAGGAACTACACTGAAAAAAGTAATAAGTAAATTTACTTAATTTTTATTTGGCAAGTTTTTGCACAAGCATTTTTCAAGTAAATTTAACACATTTGGAAATTAAGTAAATCTACTTAACTAAGTTAAGTAAAAAAAAAAAAATAATAATAATAAGCACATTTTGAGTAAAATTTAATTAAATAATATTATATTAATGCATTTAGCAGACACTTTTATCCAAAGCAACTTACAGTGCATTCAGGCTAACAATTTTCACCTATCATGTGTTCCCGGGGAATTGAACCCACAACCTTGTGCTTTCTAATGCAATATTCTACCACTGAGCTACAGGAACACTTCAAGATCTTGTGAAAAATAAGTGAAAATTTCTCTTACTTACTTTTTTATTTTGGAAAAGTTTTTACTCTAACAAAAAAAGCCCGAAACAGATATTCTAGAAATTTCTAAATGTAAAATAATTTTTTTTTCAAAACAGTTTTATCAAATGAGGGTAAATAAGTCTCTCACTTCTGTCCCTTTAAACCAGTTTACAGCAAAGACAGCACGAAGGACTGGATGCACATGATAAATATTCTGCAATTAAGAAAACAGACAAAAGAAATTGCACTGTAAAACCTGATAAGTAAACTTTACTCAAACCGTTTGAGTAAATAGATTGCCTTGATTTAAACCCTGTAAGTTTTAAAACTTTGCGATTAAGTAATTAAGTGATTAACTAAGTGCTGATTGAGAATTAATGATGAACAGCTGCTGTTAACAAACAGAATCACTGAAGAAAAGAGAAACACAAGAACTACTACAACTGACTTCAGACACAGCCTTAGATGAAATCAACTGAAATAAAATACATGAAATCTCTCAAGATCTGATTAAACAACCCCACAAACAGCATCAGCAGCTCCACTTATTAATAACCAGACTGACTTTATTTCTGTCAGACGTCTACAGAAGATCTTATTGAGAATGAACTAAGGTTTAGATGTTGATTTATTGTTTCATTTGAAGTAACCATGTTAGAGATCAGTATTTGCTTTAGTTGGGCTCTTGACCCTTGATTTCTGTCTTAGTCTTTTCTCTGGCTGTTATAACTGTGTGTTTCTAAAACACATTTGTTGTAACTCAAAAGCCCAGAAGAAATGTCACCAGGTGTTAACCTGTACCTAGGTGTAGGTTTTTATACTTTGTATCGGTGATGATAATCATAAATTATTGAGCTGTACGGAGTCTAATCTCTGATGAAATGGGTGTTGTGTAATTTGATTGATTATAGTAAAAGTGATTCTAAGAGAAAGTGGTTCTGTGATAATCAGTTAATCTGAATGACTTTTCAAACAGTTTGGTCTTCTACGTTGTCAAACAGTCACACACAGACATCAATAATCAGAATATGAACCTCAACAATGGTGACCATTAAAAAAAAATGCTGCAGAGCATGCTGGGAGCCATGGATGAGTTCTGTACTACAATAGTACCCAGAATGCATTGCAGCATGTTTTTTTTCATCACCATTGTAGAGGTTCATATTCTGATTATTGATGTCTGTGTTTGACCAACTACTGGCATAGAAGAAATATTAATGTGTACAAAACTATTTAGAAAGTCATTTTTATATTAACTGATTGTCACCGCATCACTGGCTCTTAGTGTCACTTTTACTAGGACCACTTCTACTTTTTACACAACACCTACTTCATCAGAGATTAGACTCTGTACAGTTCAGTAATTAATGATTATCATCACCAATATAAAGTATAACACCCTACACCTAGGTACAGGTTATCACCTGATGGCATTTCTTCTGGGTGTTTAAGTTACAACAAATGTGTTTTAGAAACACATGGTTATAACAGCCAGAGAAAAGACTAAGACAGAAATCAAGGGTCAAGAGCCCAACTAAAGCAAACACTGATCTCTAACATGGTTACTTCAAATGAAACAATAAATCAACATCTAAACCTTAGTTCATTCTCAATAAGATCTTCTGTAGACGTCTGACAGAAATAAAGTCAGTCTGGTTATTAATAAGTGGAGCTGGTGATGCTGTTTGTGGGGTTGTTTAATCAGATCTTGAGAGATTTCATGTATTTTATTTCAGTTGATTTCATCTAAGTCTGTGTCTGAAGTCAGTTGTAGTAGTTCTTGTGTTTCTCTTTTCTTCAGTGATTCTGTTTGTTAACAGCTGTTCATCACTAATTCTCAATCAGCACTTAGTTAATCACTTAATTACTTAATCGCAAAGTTTTAAAACTTACATGGTTTAAATCAAGGCAATCTGTTTACTCAAACGGTTTGAGTAAAGTTTACTTATCAGGTTTTACAGTGCTATATCTTTTTTCTGTTTTCTTAATTGCAGAATATTTATCATGTGCATCCAGTTCTTCGTGCTGTCTTTGCTGTAAACTGGTTTAAAGAGACAAAAGTGAGAGACTTATTTACCCTCATTTGATAAAACTGTTTTGAAAAAAATAATTTTACATTTAGAAATTTCTAGAATATCTGTTTCGGGCTTTTGTGTTAGAGTAAAAACTTTTCCAAAATAAAAAAGTAAGTAAGTGAAATTTTCACTTATTTTTCACAAGATCTTGAAGTGTTCCTGTGGCTCAGTGGTAGAACATTGCATTAGCAAGTGTAAGGTTGGGGGTTCGATTCCCCGGGAACACATGATAGGTGAAAATTGTTAGCCTGAATGCACTGTAAGTTGCTTTGGATAAAAGTGTCTGCTAAATGCATTAATTTAATATTATTTAATTAAATTTTACTCAATAAAATGTACTTATTATTATTTTATTTTTTTACTTAACTTAGTTAAGTAGATTTACTTAATTTCCAAATGTGTTAAATTTACTTGAAAAATGCTTGTGCAAAGACTTGCCAAATAAAAATTAAGTAAATTTACTTATTACTTTTTTCAGTGTACAGCTGACTTCAGACACAGCCTCACTCAAACCTGACACGTTATGTTAACTCAAACCATTTGAGGAAACCGATTGCCTTAAACCATTATGTTTTAAAAACTAACAGTTAAAAATACTCTTTACTTAATTCAGTTGAGTTCAGAAAAGAAGCTATACATTGCAATTAAGTGATTGAGTGATTAACTAAGTGCTGATTGAGCATTAGTGATGAACAGCTGCTGTTAACAAACAGAATCACTGAAGAAAAGAGAAACACAAGAACTACTACAACTGACTTCAGACACAGCCTTAGATGAAATCAACTGAAATAAAACACATGAAATCTCTCAAGATCTGATTAAACAACCCCACAAACAGCATCACCAGCTCCACTTATTAATAACCAGACTGACTTTATTTCTGTCAGACGTCTACAGAAGATCTTATTGAGAATGAACTAAGGTTTAGATGTTGATTTAATGGTTCATTTGAAGTAACCATGTTAGAGATCAGTGTTTGCTTTAGTTGGGCTCTTGACCCTTGATTTCTGTCTTAGTCTTTTCTCTGGCTGTTATAACTGTGTGTTTCTAAAACATATTTGTTGTAACTAAATAGCCCAGAAGAAATATCATCAGGTGTTAACCTGTACCTGGATGAAGGAATGGTCTCTGATCTCTTGTTGTGTTCTTTAACCTCATCAGGCATTATAGGAGACAGTTTTGATCTGTTAAACTGGCAAATGGAGGTTATATGTGTATTAGAGAAAAACATTTATTTCATAATGATATTTCCCCTCCGTTTTAAATACTTATTATGCAATGAAAGGATACATTTTTGTGATTTTTTTTTATAAAAAATCAAAAGGATTAACAATGCAGATTAATTTTCACAGCCTTATTTGGTCATATTTGCCAAGGGTGCCAATATTTGTGGGCATGACTGTATAATGTTTGTTAGATGTTTGTGTTCCTGCCATGCATATTCCTTGGTTCCTGATGGTTTTGTTTATTAAATCACCCTCCACTTAGATCCTTGTCTGCACCTTCCTTCATGGGTCCCTTTTTACAAAGACTTCTGTAAACAGGCCGCACAAATTCCCTCTTAGGTAACCCAGATCACATACAGATACACATATGAGTCATAACTGCCCCACATACTTGAGTATCTGCAGTTTATAGTTTGGATCCTCCAGTTTGTGTTTGAGTAGTTGTACTCCCGATGGTCCTGGGTGATTGTAGCTCAGATCCAGCTCTCTCAGATGTGAGGGGTGTGAACTCAGAGCTGAAGACAAATAACCACAGCCTTCCTCTGTCACCATACAGCCAGACAACCTACAGACACAGTCAGATCATCTACAGAAACCCAGCAACATTACGACTGGCTGTCTGTACATCATCTCGTATATGTTCGTAATACCTCAGTATCTCCAGTTGACAGTTTGCATTTTTTAGACCATCAGAGATCAGCTTCATTCCTAAATCCTGCAGGTCATTGTTACTCAGATCCAGGTCTCTCAGGACACAGTTTGAGGATTGTAGGGCTGATGCCACAATGCTACAGGACTGAGCAGTGACATTACAGCAAGCAAGACTGAAAGAGAGCAGAACACATGATAACTAATATCAGCTTATTTTTGTTCAATTCAATGCAATTGAAATGATCGAGACATTAGAAAACACTTACAGGGCTTTTCTGCAGTTGATCACAGCTGGTATCAGTCTTCTTCTGCCTTCATCTGATGTGTTGTATTTCTTGAGGTCCAGTTCATCCAGTGTCTCCTCTGACATCTGAAGCATGTAGGCGATTGTTGAGCAGTGAGCAGGAGAGAGTTTCTTCTCTGAGTGTTTGTCTGATTTCACAAACTCCTGAATCTCTCTGGAGAGAGTCTGATCTTTCACTTCCAGCAGACAGAGGAACAGATTGAGGGATCTTTCAGTGGAGAGTTCATGTCCATCTTTGATCTTGTCTTTAATGTACTGTGTGGTTCTCCTGATGCTCTCTGAGCTGTTCTCTGTGTGTGTCAGTAGATCCTGTAAGAGTCTCTGATTGGACTCCAGTGAGACGCCCAGCAGGAACCGCAGGAACAGATCCAGATGGCCATTTTTACTCTCAAGGGCCTTATTTACTGCATCTCTATGCAGATTGTGCATCACATAACAAAACTGCAATGTATCAATATGCATAATTACATAATAGTAAAACACATACAAAGCAGCGAGAAACTCCTGAACGCTCAGATGAATGAAGCTGTAGACTTTCTTCTGATGAATCACAGTTTCCACATTAAAGATCTCGGTGCAAATCCCAGCATACACTGAGGCAGAAGTGACGTCTATGCCGCTCTCAATCAGGTCCTCCTCATAGAACATCACATTACCCTTCATCAGCTGTTTGAAAGCCACTTCAGCAAGTTTCACAATCACTTCTATGTTGGACTGCAGGAGTTTCTCTGGATCTCTCTCTTCATACTTCTGGTTCCTCATGTTGATCTGAATCAGCAGGAAGTGGATGTACATTTCAGTCAGAGTTTGAGGGATTTCTGCATTCAGATCTTCTTCCAGGAGCTTCTGAAGCACAGTGGATGAGATCCAGCAGAAGACGGGGATGTGGCACATGATGTGGAGGCTTCTTGCTCTTCTGATGTGTGAGATGATTCTGCTGGCTTGATGCTCATCACTGATTCTCTTCCTGAAATATTCCTCCTTCTGAGGCTCAGTGAATCCCTGAATTTCTGTCAGACGGTGGATGTATTTGGAGGGGATCTGATTGGCTGCTGCTGGTCTGGAGGTGATCCAGATGAAAGCAGAGGGAAGCAGCTCTCCTTTCATGAGGTTTGACATCAACACAGCCACTGATGAAGTCTCATTCACATCACAAACTTTCTGATCATCTGAAAACATCAGTGTGATTCTGCTTTCATCCAGACCATCAAAGATGAACACAACTTTACACTCCTCATAAATCTGTGAGTCCAGATCTTGAAGCTCAGGATGAAAGTCCAGCAGAAGTCCGTGAAGACTGTACTGATGATCTCTGATCAAGTTCAGCTCTCGAAATGGAAGCACAAACATGAAATCTACATCCTGATTGGCTTTTCCCTCGGCCCAGTCCAGAATGAACTTCTGCACAGAGACGGTTTTTCCGATTCCAGCGATGCCTTTAGTAAGAACAGTCTTGATCTGCTCTTTCTCCTCAGATCCTGCTTCAGCTGAGGCTTTAAAGATGTCATTGCAGTCAATTGCAGTGTCTTGTGAGTGTTGTGTTCTGGCTGTTTTCTCCATCTGTAAAACCTCATGTTCTTCATTCACTCCTTCTCTCTCTCCCTCTATGATGTAGAGCTGTGTGTAGATGCTGTTCAGGAGGCTTTCATTCTCCTGGAGTTTGGTTCCCTCAAATAATCTCTCATACTTGTTCTTCATGCTGGTTTTATGCTGGTCTTTGACTCTCTGCAGGTCTCCTGTCTCCAATGTGTGTGTCTGATGGACTGCTTCAGTTTTGTCCTCCATGATGTGGGTCTGATAGTGGGATGTAGAGGACGGCACAGATCTGATCACAACATACAAAAGACACCAACAAACATCAACTAAATTTAAGCTTAAAAAAATGTCAAACAGCATTATAATTTAAAGATAGTAAAATCAATTTCAATTTAAAGGTTGAGAAAGACTGGAACAACCTAATATGCATGGGGTAGATCATTCCACAGTTTCTGACCCACCGCAATGGAATGATCGGATATCCAAATTAAAAGCAGAACAAAATTAATAGTAATCTATAATTTGTTTATAATTATCTGAAATTGGAGTCAGATTAAGCACAGAGCTGGCTAAAAGTTAAACAATTTAAAGTAAAATGGATACAGAATATTTTCACCCATTCCAGTGGATTCAGTCACGGGCCATTGGGTGGTCTTTACAATGGTCTATACATCTCTTGTGTACTTAAGGAACCTACCAGTCTTTAAATACTTAAACAGTTATGAATAATTTATTTCATTCTTGCATTACACATATTGTCACACACCTGGACTCATTTAATGTGTTTTTGCCCGTGACCCAGTTTCTGTCTTTCCGTGTTTGATTAGTTCCCAGGTGTGTCCATTATCTTCCTCATGTGTTCCATGTCCCTGTTAATTTCATGATTCCATCCACCTGTGTTCCCCAATTATCTGTTGTACATAAGCCTTGTCCTTCAGTTCTGTTTTGTCGGGTCTTCTCACTAGCTACTAACTTCCCTTGCTACTTGCGTGTGTCTACCTCCGTGCTCCATGTTGGATATCCCCTGTGTTGGATATATTAAAAGCCTTATTCTGTTTATCCTCGACTCCGTATTCCTTCAGGCAGCGTAAAACCGTGACAGAAGACCCGACCTCAAAAGAGAAAGTAGAAAACTGCGTGTTTTTCCCTCCGTTTTGTTTTCGTTTGTTTCACAGTCTTTTCTTTTCTTAGTGTCTATGGATCCCCTCTATCGTCCCGAATTCCTCATCCTCCTGCTGAAGCAGGAAGGACGTTCTCTCGAGGACCATACCAGACAGTTTTCCTTATTAGCTAATGCCACCAGCTACCCGGACGGCGCGCTCTGCACCTTCTACAACACCAGCCTGAACTCCAAATGCAGAGCGTTGTCGTCCGAAGATGGTCCTCGAGAGGATTTCGCCGCATACGTGGAGTGGACTCTGGCGAGAAATGGGTCACCTCTCACCGTCTGCCCCATAGAGGACCACGCCAGCCCCACTCCCGACCCAGAGACCAGCCAGCCACCATCACGCCACACGGAGCCAGAGCCCACCGCAGCCGCAGAGCCCGAGCCATCCACTGTCAGGGAACAGGATCTCGAGAGCACGACTGACCAGGTGTGTGAGCCGGCAACACCGTGCATCGTGGGAGTCCTCGTGGAGATCGAGGGCGTGGAGGAAAGCCCTGCCCACACTCCTGCGACTGAGGGTGAGCTGTATACAGTCTCTGAAAGTCATATGGAGCAAGTTCTGGATCTGATGGACTGGTCTACGGAGGTAATCCCTAATATTCCTGTTTCCCCGCTGGTTCCGTCCAGCCCTGATTCCCCTGTATACCCTCTCAGTCTCCCACTCCTACCTCCTCCAGTCATTTCCTCTGCTCCATTTCCGCTGGTTACGCCCAGCCCTGAGTTTTCTGTTTCTCCGCTGGTTACGCCCAGCCCTGAGTTTTCTGTTTCTCCGCTGGTTACGCCCAGCCCTGAGTTTTCTGTTTCTCCGCTGGTTACGCCCAGCCCTGAGTTTTCTGTTTCTCCGCTGGTTACGCCCAGCCCTGAGTTTCCTGTATCTCCGCTGGTTCCGCCCAGCTCTGAATCTTCTGCGTCTCCGCTGGTTCCACCCAGCTCTGAATCTTCTGTGTCTCCGCTGGTTCCGCCCAGCTCTGAATCTTCTGTGTCTCCGCTGGTTCCGCCCAGCTCTGAATCTTCTGCGTCTCCGCTGGTTCCACCCAGCTCTGAATCTTCTGTGTCTCCGCTGGTTCCGCCCAGCTCTGAATCTTCTGTGTCTCCGCTGGTTCCGCCCAGCTCTGAATCTTCTGTGTCTCCGCTGGTTCCGCCCAGCTCTGAATTTGTGTCTCCGCTGGTTCCGCCCAGCCATGATTTTTCTGTTTCACCGCTGGTTCCGCCCAGCCCTGAATCTTCTGTGTCTCCTGTATTCCCTCCCAGCCTCCCTCTCCCGCCTCCTCCCAAACCTGCTGGTCCCTCTACTCCTCTTTCGCTGGTTCCGTCCAGTCCTGATCCTCCTGTCCTTCCTCCCATCCTTCTCCTCTCTCCTCCTCCTAGACCAGCCAGTTCCTCGCCATCCCTGCTGGTGCCAGTCAGTCCCGCAGCTCACCCTCAGTCCGCGCCATCGGGGCGCGATGGTTCGCCGCTGGACTGCCAGTCTCCAGCTCCGCCTTGGCGCGTTAAGGCCCTGTCTCCGCCTCCAGCCTCCGAGCCCTGGACTCCTCCTCGGTCCTTCGACCCAGCGGCTCCGCCTTGGCTCTTAGCTCCCTCGTCTCCACCGTGGCCTGTCATCCCACCTGCTCCACCGGGCTCCCTCGTCCCTCCGGCTCCACCTTGGTCAGTCGTCGACCATCCGCCGCCTCGGGACTCCACTCCTCTGGTTCCACCTCGTCACTCCATCCCTCCGGCTCTGTCAGGCTCCTCCTTCCCTCCGGTTCCACCTCCATCCTCGGTCACTCCGGCTCCACAGCGGTCTGCCAGGACCCCGCCTCCACCTTGGTCGCCTGAGCCTTCAGCTCCACCTAGGCCCTCCGGATCCTCGTCGTCACCCTGGCTCTGCGGCTGTGCTGCTCCATCTTGGGCTCCTCACCCACCGGTGCAGTCTCCGCCTGTCGGCCCCCTGGTGTCGTCGACCCTTCCTTCACCATGGCTCCTCCCGCCGTCGACTCCACCTTGGATCTCCGTCCTGGCTGGTCTCTGGTGGTCCATCTGGCTCCTCCTGCTCCTGTCTCCTCCCTGGCTCCTTCCTCCGTCTCCTCCCTGGCTCCTCCTTCTGTGGTCCCTGTCTGCTGGCCCCCTCCTGGGAGTCCGTCCTCCACCGGAACCTCCTCCCAAGTTCCCACCCACGCCTCCCTCTGTTTCTACGGTGCGAGGACGCACCTACCGGGAGGGGGGAGTACTGTCACACACCTGGACTCATTTAATGTGTTTTTGCCCGTGACCCAGTTTCTGTCTTTCCGTGTTTGATTAGTTCCCAGGTGTGTCCATTATCTTCCTCATGTGTTCCATGTCCCTGTTAATTTCATGATTCCATCCACCTGTGTTCCCCAATTATCTGTTGTACATAAGCCTTGTCCTTCAGTTCTGTTTTGTCGGGTCTTCTCACTAGCTACTAACTTCCCTTGCTACTTGCGTGTGTCTACCTCCGTGCTCCATGTTGGATATCCCCTGTGTTGGATATATTAAAAGCCTTATTCTGTTTATCCTCGACTCCGTATTCCTTCAGGCAGCGTAAAACCGTGACACATATGATGTAACTAGATGCACAATTATTTAATGCCAAATGAGGAAAGACTCCCACAGCTCTGACTTCTTCTCAATGCTTTTTTCTTCACTGTCTAAACATTTACAGTAGGTCCTGTTTACACTGGATATTATTATGCAAATTCAGATGGGATATTGTTAAATACAGATGTAAACTAGGTTTTGAGCAGGGCTCCGGACCGGTTCAAGGAACGAAAACGGAAACCAGAAAGAACAAAATTTTTACAGGAACAAAAACAGAAACAGAAACGAAATACATTTAAATCGTTTGAAACAGAAACACTTATTTGAAATTACCATTAACCGGTTAATAACGTTATTTTATCGTTCACTTTAATATTTTAATTAGACAGTGACAAATCACAATAGAATAGTTGAGCATGTGACGATGAAGCATTGAGCGTGAGTAAAAATGCCGCGCAGCAGTCATAGGCAGTCCATTTCTCCCAATTAGATTTGTCTTTAACCACAAAGTTGGCTACCCATTAAATTTTCAGAGGTATCTTTAAATAAAACATGCTTAGAAACATTAAGATTAGCTTTACGTAGTAATGAAAACTGTTACTGTTTCTTTTATGTAATTAATGTGAGCTAATTTTTAGAACGTAAAAAAGTCAAAATTGGCCAATTAACTTATACCACTGTCAATGACTTTTTTTAGATGGGTTGCCACAAAGACAATACTTTTCGGCAGTATTTCTCCTATGAAAAATGGGCTAACAAACCTGTCTGCAATATTGAGGGATGCAGGGCATAAATATGCGGCAATCACGGAGGAAACCTGCAGAGGCATATTCAACGTAAACATCCCGCAGAGTATGCTATTTCAAGCAGCATTAAAAGATCAGCATCTACAGCAGATGGACAGACAACTCTTGACGCGGTCATAGTGAAAAAGCCAAAGACAACAGACCTGCATATTCAAATGAATCCTGATGTTCTAAAAGTTGCATGCCTGGAACTAGTAACTGTCAACGGGAGACCATCATTAACATTAATGGAAGACACCAGCTTCAGAAAAACTGTCAAGCCAATACAAGAGGCTATAGGAAATTAGTTTGCCATCAACTCATCAAATATCCATTAAATGGTGTCAAATTTTGCTCAGGTGGGAAGGGAAAAGCTCAAGAATGAGTTAAAGGGAAGGTTACTAATGCTTACGGTTGTCTGTTTGCAAGATGGCTGATGTTGATCGAGCACTTGGGTCTTTTCCACTTTTCCTGCACACTTCCTCTGAATAAATACATTATCTTGTTAGTGAAGAGTAGCTGTAGGCTATATTAGGGGTAAAATTGTTGTGAAAAACGGCGGAAAGGCAGCGGGTCAATAAACGTGTACGTGACTCAAAAGTTAAATGTGTATTTACAACACACTCTTCCAAGCGAGGTCGTTTTTATTCCTGTCTTGTGTCATATAGCTCTGGTTGACTGCTCACTGACAACATCAGTCATTCCTCCATGTTGAATGAGTGACTCCTGAGCAGGCTCCTGATTGGTTAACGTGGTGCGAATTGACGTCAAAGTTCAAAAATTGGGCGGCAGACGCGAATAAATGCACAAAAAGCACCATTCGCGCCAGATGCTCAATTCACTCAATGACGTCAAATAATGGAGCTAAAATGTTAAAGGTAGTGTCTTTACTATCTGATATGCAAGAGGAGACCCAAAAAAAGTTGCGCACACAAAATGTTGTCCCTCTTCTTAAGAGAATGGGGCACAAAAGGGCAGTTGTTGACTGTCCAACGCTCTGGCATTCTACACATGATATGCTGGAGCGGCTTTTAGAGCTCAGGAATTTTTGTGAGGACATGTCACCGAATATTAAAGAACTGCATTTAGGTGAGAGTGAATGGAAGGCAATATCCAGCTTGGTGCATGCACTGAAACCAGCGAAAACTGCTACGGAAAGCCTCCTATCCGACCAGCTCACAGCGGGTGACTTCTACGGTGTTTGGCTTCAGTGTGTACTGTGTACCAACAGAGTTGACAATCCCTTTGCAAAACACCTTGTTCAGTGTCTCAAATCATGACAAACAGCACTCTTTGACAATGACGCTTTTGTGGCTGCTTTATTTCTTGATCGTAGATACAGATTTTTTTTTCTTAGCTTATTAATCTATAATTATTCTTATTAAATTGTAGAATTGTTATTGTGGTTTTATTTTACAATGTTATATTGCATTAAATGGTCAAGCTTAATTAGCTAACTGAATTTGATTCTGTAATGCAAGGATGTGTCGCGTTGGGTTTTAGCGTTATAGCCTACTTTGAAATTAGCAGTTGATGGTGCATTAAAAGAACAATGGTTATCCAGTTTAATTTTTTTAATTCATTTAATTTCTAAAACATGTAGTGTTGCAAGAAAGTTATGTACACAGAACGTTATCACTATTCTGAAAAGAAGACCTTTGTTTGTTCAGTACGAACAGTTCAGTAAAATGGGTCAATACTTTTCCAGCTGTTTATGCTTTATAATTAATGGAGATACATTTCTGTTCTGGTTTTAACCAGAGATGTATAAAGTACTAGAGACCCATACTTGAGTAAAAGTACAAGTGCTCTATCAAAAAAGTGACTTGAGTAGAAGTTGAAGTGCTCTTTAAGCACCACACTTAAGTAGAAGTA